>NC_053490.1:58499343-58751843 GCF_905171775.1 Rana temporaria
AAAGTGGTCAACGTACAGCTATGGCGATTTGCCAACCTGCCGCAGTATAATGATGGCAGCTGGTCGGCAAGCGGTTAAAGTAGCACAGTGCTGAATTATGTGTGTGATTATATGTCAGTATTACCTTGTATATCCCTGTATGTTGTGGTCATTCAGGTGCTTATCTAATATTTTTTTTAAACTATCGATACCCCCACTGAGACCACCACCTGTGGGAGGGAATTCCACATCCTTGCCGCTCTTACAGTAAAGAACCCTCTACGTAGTTTAAGGTTAAACCTCTTTTCTTCTAATTTTAATGAGTGGCCATATGTCTTATTAAACTCCCTTTTTATCCCTATTGTGGGGTCACCAGTATGGTATTTGTAAATTGAAATCATATCCCCTCTCAAGCGTCTCTTCTCCAGAGAGAATAAGTTCAGTGCTCGCAACTAGTGTTGAGCGGAATACGCCATATTCGATTTCGCGATATATCACGAATATATAGACGAATATTCGTGAAATATTCGCTAAAATCGAATATTCGTGATATTTTATCAAAAAAAAATTTTTTGCGAAATTTCGCTAATGCGAAATTGATTGCGAAATTTCGCTAATGCGAATGCGAAATTGATTGCGAAATTTTGAAACATTAAATTTCACCTGCCCTTTGGAAAAAGTGTGGTTTTACGTAATGGACCCTGTAACTAACAACAAGGTATTAATAAAATAAATACATTATTATATAGATTTGAGGGTTTACTTTGACCAATTTGTATATTGATTAGTTTAATAAATATTGAATAACCATAGATTTGGAAAATGCAGATCTCTCCTCTAGACTGACCTGTATTGAGTTAGGTAAAGATCAACCGCACACTGGGGCCCCTGATTCTGTTGAGTTAAAAAAAAGCCAAGTAAACCGTTTACGTTGACATCTCTTAAATGTCTTTATGTTAAACAGTTATTATTCTCATTAAAGAGGTGAAATGCAAATGATGACACGGGACAAAAGATGGAAAATTCTTTGAAGATGTGATACACTGGAAAAACGCACTGAAACACTCCACTCTCTCCTATGACAACTGTGGTAGGAGAACTCTGATTGGCTCTGATGCAAAAGAAGGGTGGAGAAAGTATTCGCGAATATTCGCGATTGCGAATATTCGGCAACATAAAAGGATCGCCTCAGCTTAGCTACTCGGCCCAGGGTCTCTAATCATACCAGCAATGCTTTTAGACGTCGATGGAGATCACTAGGATGTGATCTGTTTTAAAAATAAATTTGAAAAAATACGAATATTTGGAATAGCGAATTTCGAGCTATTCGCGAATATTCGAATATGCCATATTCGTAACGAATATTCGCAATGCGAATATTCGTGAGCAACACTACTCGCAACCTTTCCTCATAACTAATATCCTCCAACCCCTTTATTAACTATGTTGCCCTTCTTTGTACTCGCTCCACTTCCAGTACATCCTTCCTGAGGAGTGGTGCCCAGAACTGGACAGCATACTCCAGGAGTCTTGTAGAGTGGGAGAATTATCGCTTTATTCCTGGAGTTAATCCCTTTTTTATTGCATGCCAATATTCTGTTTGCTTTGTTAGCAGCAGCTTGGCGTTGCATCATCTACTAGGATCCCCAGGTCCTTTTCCATCCTAGATTTCCCCAGAGGTTCCCCCCTAGTGTATAAATTGCATAAATATCTTTGCCACCCAAATGCATTATTTAATTTTTTTCTACATTAAACCTCATTTGCCATGTAGTTGTCCACCCATTCATTTGTTCAGATCTTCTTGCAAGGTTTCCACAGTTATTGTCCTGCTTAGCTTAGTATCGTCTGCAAATTGAACTGTTTACCCCATCCTCCTGGTCGTTTATGAACAAATTAAATAGGATTAGTCCCAGTACAGAACCATGGGGGCCCCCACTACCCACCCCTGACCATTCTGAGTATTCCCCATTTATTAACACCCTCTAAACTTGCCCTTCCAGGCAGTTTTCAAACCATGTACTCACCCTATGATTCATGCCAACGAACCTTATTCTATACAGTAAACGTTCATGGGGAACTGTATCAAATGCTTTTGCAAAATCCAGATACACCCGTCTACGGGCCTTCCTTTATCTAGATGGCAACTCAACTCCTCATAGAAGACCAATATATTGGTTTGGCAAGAACAATTCTTCATGAATCCATGCTAATTAATGGTAATGATACCATTTTCATTACTAAAATCCTGTATATAGTGCCTTATCATCCCCTCCAAGAGCTTGCATACTATTGATGTTAGGCTAACTGGTCCATAATTCCCAGGGATGTATTTTGGGCCCTTTTTCAATATTGGTGCTATATTGGCTTTTCTCCAAACCGCTGGTACCATTCCAGTCAGTAGAATATATAGCCTGAAGTTAAACATCTTCAGGATTCAGAAATATTCAGGAAATAAGGATACCCACAGCCATGAGGATTTAGTGTGTGGTAAAGCCATATGCACACCATGAATAGTAGATTGCTTTGAATACACAATGTGGGCCATGGAAGTTCCATTCTTGCCACACTCCCGGCCCATGTCCGGCTCTGTGATTTCCCAGCTCTGTGTTACAAAATAAGTACATTGTTTCTGCACAAAAATTGTAAAAGCTTCTGCAAGAATTGTATTGTTTCTATTTTGAATCCAGACATTCTGTATGTGATGAGGCTGGTGACTCACCCGACCTGTACTGTCAGAAGGGTTTACACGCTTTTTATATTCTAGTTACACCCATTTGGCCAGACAGGTTTCCCTGGCATCTAAAATGACTTCACATCAATTGCATACATGTCTGAATTCCCCTTCTCCATTAACCTCTGTCACCTTCACTGATGAGAGGTTATCCCATCCATATATTGCAACAATCTCTATATAAGCAGGTTCTTACTTTTGATGGCACTAAGCTCCTGTCTGACTTTATTAAAGGCGGAGAATGACATATTGCTTATTTTTTTCTGTAATAACAAAGTTTAGTGTCAGTTTTAAAGATTTTTTTTTTTTTTTTTTTTTACCAAAATCACTGTGAAACAATTCATGCTGCCTCTGTACAGTTAATGTTCCATCTCTAAACCAATTAAAGTGTTCCTAAATGATCCAACCTTTAATCACATCCAAAACAGAGAACCTATAACAGATATTTTATTAAAACATACCATTTTGTTTTTACACTAAACAGCTACACGTGCCCCCAACAGAGACTTTTACCCTGCAAATCCTGCTCAGCGGTTGTAAACAGTGTATGTCTGTGGTCACTCTCATTGCTTCGCAAAACTACATTTGCCATCCATCTATGCACCTAGTGCATTTTGTGTGCATGCATCACCTTTGTTGCATAGCTCTTCCCTCTGTCTATCTTTAGAGCCTGTAGGTAGCGATGAGCAGGTATTTTTTTTAGAGGGCTTTCTCTTTCTGTATTTAAGTGCCAACACTTGATGCATCAGATGGATACTGTAGTCTATGCCAGGAGGAAAAGGGTGGCTCACTTGCCACATACAGTGGGGACCATGTACAGTGAGCGTAGCCACCTCTCAAAGGCAGCTATGGAGGATTGAAAGTATTTTTTATTGATGTGCCATCATACACTGCAATCATCAGAGACACGGATAGATTTCAGTTAAGATACCCAATATAAGTATTAAACACTTGACTTTAAACGCTGGCTTCAAAGCTAATGTAGCCTTGAATTCCCCAGTATGTATGCACAAAGGGACTCAACAGCAATTCCCACTCCTTGAATTAAGGATTACTACAGACTATAAAGCCTCGTACACACGACCGGTCGTGTGTACATTTTCGGCGAGGAAACTGTCGAGAAACTTGATGAGCCAAAAAGAGAGCAAGTTCTCTATTTCCTCGACTGGAGTCTCAAATTGGCTCGTCAAGTTCCTCGTCGGTCTGATTTTTAACAAGAAACTCGAGCGTGTGTATGCTAAGAAACCCGCGCTTGCTCAGAATAAAGTATGAGATGAGAGTAAAAGTAGCATTTGTAATGGAGATAACACATTTTTCAAGCTGTAACAGACTGAAAAGTGCAAATCGTCTCTTAACAAACTTTTACTTAACACGCAAACACATGAGATTAGCAAAACCAGCCCCAAGAGTTTAGCCAGTGGAATCGAACTTCCCCACCGTTGTATGTGTTGTATGTCACCGCGTTTGAGAACGAGGAGATTTTGTCTTGACAGTGTGTATGCAAAGCAAGATTGTCGAGTTCCTCGACAAGCCTAACAAGGAACTCGACGAGGAAAACGATGTGTTTCGCCCGGTCGTGTGTACGAGGCCTGAGATGCATATCAAGAGACTGGAAACCATGCATTTAGTATAGGGCTGTTGCTGATTTCAAATGTTGTGTTCAATTAATCTTAATTTTTTTTTTAATTGACTAATTTCGATTAATTATAACGCACATACAGTTTTTACAATTTTTTTTATTAACCACTTCAATACAGGGCTTTTATACACACCTCTATACCGGGCCTATTCTGGCACTTCTTTACTACATGTACAAATCATCATTTTTTTGCTAGAAAATTAGGCAGAACCCCCAAACATTATATATTTTTTTTTAGCAGACACCATAGGGAATAAAACGACGGTCATTACAACGTTTTATCTTGCACGGTATTTGCGCAATAATTTTTCAAACGCCTTTTTTTTGGGAAAAAAAAATGTTCTATGAATTAAAAAAATAACAAAACAGTAAAGTTAGCACAATTTTTTTGTAAAATATGAAAGATTATGTTACACCAAGTAAATAGATACCTAACATGTCACGCTTTAAAATTGCGCACACTCATGGAATGGCGCCAAACTTCGGTACTTAAAAATCTCCATAGGCAACGCTTTGATTTTTTTTTACAGGTTACCAGTTTAGATTTACAGAGGAGATCTAGTGCTAGAATTGTTGCTGACACTCTAACGCACTTGGCGATACCTCACAAATGTGGTTTAAACAGCGTTTACATATGTCGGCGGGACTTGCGTTTGCGTTCGCTTCTGCACGCGAGCTACCGGGGACAGGGGCGTTTTAATTTTTTTTTTTTTTTACTTTTTATTTTTATTATCACTTTTATTCCTATTACAAGGAATGTAAACATCCCTTGTAATAGGAATGTGTGTGACAGGTCCTCTTTATGGAGAGATGCAGGGTCAATAAGACCCCGCATCTCTCCTCCAAGCTGGAAAGCATGAGATCGGTGAAAAAAAATTCACCGATCTCATGATTACTGTTGCTTAGTAGCCGCAATCGCGGCTTTGTTTACTTACGGGACCCGGGCGTGACATCATCACATCGCGCCCGGGTCCTCCGATGGTCATAGAGATGACTGGTGACCATCTGGTCACCAGTCATCTCTATGCTTCCTGCCAGCGCCAGACAATTCTTTCTCCGGGCCCCCTGATGGCACGGGAGAGCCCGGAGAAGCACCGGATGGCGGCGGGAGGGGGGGATGTCCCCTCCCGCCGCCTATAAGAACGATCAAGCGGCAGAACTTATGTTGCACAGAATCGCCGGCAGAAGAGAAGGATATCTGAATGATGCCTCTAGCCGCAGCCATTATTCAGATATCCCCCCCACAAATCCCAGGACGTCATATGACGTCCACCCGGGATGGGAGATCCCCTCTGTGGACGTCATATGACTATGGGCCGGTATTGAAGTGGTTAAACTTTAAGAAAATTTTTGAAAGTTAGTTTAACTTTAATTATAAAACGTATCTAGTATATTGACTGGCAGTCACTTAATAGTAGACATCCCCCCCATACTGTAATGTCCACATCTCCCCCACTGAAATATCCACATCTCCCCCAATGTAACGTCCACATCTCCCCCCATACTGTAATGTCCACATCTCCCCCCATACTGTAATGTCCACATATCCCCCCCAAACTGTAATGTAAACATATCCCCCCCATACTTTAACGTCCACATATCCCCCCATACTGTAATGTCCACATCTCCCCACATCTCGCCCACTGTATATATGGGAAGATTGTCTGGTCTTACCAGAATAGAAAGGACAGCAGGCAGACCCGTCCGCAGAAGACACAAGCAGGTGGGTGATGATGACGTCAGCGCGCCGTTACTAGGTCGCCGCCGGGTGTACCAAGATGGCTGCCACTCCGGAGCTAGGCCGAAGCCGCAGCCTTTCCTATGGGCGAGACAGCGGAGCTCAATCCGCTGATCGTACAAATTAAAATTATTTTGATCGATCAAAGAAATTAACGATTAATCGAAGAATTGATCGTCAATCCCTGCAGCCCTAATTTAGTATAATCTTAATTTTGCATGCTTTTTTTTATTCATTTATAAAACCATCTTAAAACTGGCTGCTAAACCCTTTGTCGGGGTATCATTCCTATATATGAGGGTTCAGGCCACTAGTAGTCCTCTTATATTTTCCAGATATCCATTTTATGGTTTGATGGTTTGCAACCTACAAGTTGTTGTCACAGTAAAGGACTATTTTATGTTGTTGTCAAAATATCAGTATAGTATAGTTATCAGTATAGTTAGTGAATCCGCAATGTGGAATATATCAGTCACAAGCCATATTTGGCTGGAATGTGGTGTATTTTTAATGTCTTAAAAAATTAAATACATTCAATTATTATGGTGGTGTATATTGGATACAAATCTTGGGCACCCTCAAAGTCCTATATATAGTGAATTATTTTGTTATTAGTCATTTAGGAAAGTTGGCCCCCCATCTGGCAGGTACTGGCAGTACATACTTACACAGTCATTAGGTGCTGGAGTTTTTTCTTACTAGCAAAGTAAGTTGAGAAACATCAGCAAAAAAGGAGATTCTAGAGTATTGTTTAGGTAAGGCTGGCTACTCATACAATTGTCTTGTGCAATTTTCCTTTAGATTTACCAAAACCATATAATATGAGCTCAAACCTAAACACTTTTAAATTGTATGCAGACAGGCCCTTGCACTACATAGTTAAAGGTAAATCTGGAGGAAATTGAACAAAGTTGTATAATGTGCAGCCAGCTTAAAGAACGCCATACACTAGAGATTTTCAAACGAACATTTGTAGGGAAATCGTCAGTACATTTGATGACTTGATGAATCTCAAAAGAAGTTACTGTACTTCAAAAATGTAATATGCTTTAACATTCAATTGTGGCCAGAATGAAGAAAAACACATATACTGTTAGAAATGTGTTCGTTAAAAAAAATCCTTCTCTAAAATTTCTCATCACTTTGGTTGAAAACGAATGTCAATTTGACTCCACTAATGAAAAATTTCTAAAAAGATTCTACTAGTGTATGGCCAGTTTAAGAGGATGCAAAAGCAGCTTGAAGCAAGTCAAATGTATCTGTCAATAAATTCTGAAAGATCTGAGAAGCATCTTACACTTGGTGTCAAATATATGCTACATTTGCAGCCCAAAGCATCTCGATACTGACCCTAGATGATGAGATGTTTTCCTTAGGAAACCTATGTCTTCTGTTGACAGTCACCTAATGTGCTAAGCATGAAGGAATTAGGATAGTAATTATGTAGATATTTTTAATCCTGATGGGTGGGGGGGGAACATCTCTGGAATACCATACATTTTAAAGGGGTTGTAAAGGTAAAAAAAAAATCCCTAAATAGCTTCCTTTACCTTAGTGCAGTCCTCCTTCACTTACCTCATCCTTCCATTTTGCTTTTAATTGTCCTAATTTCTTCTGAGAAATCCTCACTTCCTGTTCTTCTGTCTGTAACTCCACACAGTAATGTGAGGCTTTCTCCCTGGTGTGGAGAAAGCCTCTTGAGGGGGGAGGGGGCGAGCAGGCAAGTCAGGACACTCTCTACTTTGCAGATAGAGAAAGGAGCTGTGTGTTAGTGGGCGTCCTGACACTCCTGCTCGCCTCCTCCCCCCCACACCAGGGAGAAAGCCTCACATTACTGCGTGTACTGTAGTTACAGACAGAAGAACAGGAAGTGAGGATTTCTCAGAAGAAATAAGGACATTTAAAAGCAAAATCGAAGGATGAGGTAAGTGAAGGAGGACTGCACTAAGGTAAAGGAAGCTATTTAGGGAATTTTTTTTTTTACCTTTACAACCCCTTTAACATTACTGCAGGGTTAGTAGTCTTCCATGTCTGCCAACTGGGCTTTAATCTAGGTTATATCATCCGTCATTGTGGAGCCCACTAATTTGTTACATAGTTACATAGTTACATAGTTAGTCAGGTTGAAAAAAGACACAAGTCCATCCAGTTCAACCACAAAAAAATAAACAAACAAAATAAAAAAACACAATACAATCCCATACACCCAACTCCATACCCACAGTTGATCCAGAGGAAGGCAAAAAACCCCAGCAGAGCATGATCCAATTTGCTACAGCAGGGGAAAAAATTCCCTCCTGATCCCCCGAGAGGCAATCGGATTTACCCTGGATCAACTTTACCTACAAATCTTAGTACTCAGTTATTTTATGTACATTTAGGAAAGAATCCAGGCCTTTCTTAAAGCAATCTACTGAGCTGGCCAGAACCACCTCTGGAGGGAGTCTGTTCCACATTTTCACAGCTCTTACTGTGAAAAAACCTTTCCGTATTTGGAGGTGAAATCTCTTTTCCTCTAGATGTAAAGAGTGCCCCCTTGTCCTCAGTGTTGACCGTAAAGTGAATAACTCAACACCAAGTACACTGTATGGACCTCTTATATATTTGTACATGTTGATCATATCCCCCCTAATTCTCCTCTTGTCAAGAGTGAATAGATTTAGTTCTTCTAATCTTTCCTCATAGCTGAGCTCCTCCATGCCTCTTATCAGTTTGGTTGCCCTTCTCTGCACTTTCTCCAATTCTCCGATGTCCTTTTTGAGAACTGGTGCCCAAAACTGAACTGCATATTCCAGATGAGGTCTTACTAATGATTTGTACAGGGGCAAAATTATATCTCTGTCTCTGGAGTCCATACCTCTCTTAATACAAGAAAGGACTTTGCTCGCTTTGGAAAAGGACTTTGCTCGCTTTGTTAAATACGGAAGAAAATGCCACCATTTTATTTTCAATGTGGCTGACCCGGTGTCATGTCATGTGGTGACCCCTCAATAGGAATAAAACATTTTTGCGGGAAGGGAGTTTAACAAGACACCTGGCCACTCATTAAATTTAGAAGAACAGAGATTTAACCTTAAACTACATAGAGCAGGGGTGTCAAACTGGCGGCCCTCCAGCTGTTGCAAAACTACAAGTCCCATGAGGCATTGCAAGGCTAACAGTTACAAGCATGACTCTCACAGGCAGAGGCATGATGGGACATGTAGTTTCGGAACAGCTGGAGGGCCGCCAGTTTGACACCCCTGGCATAGAGGGTTCTTTACTGTAAGAGCGGCAAGGATGTGAAATTCTCTTCCACAGGCGGTGGTCTCATCGGGGAGCATCGATAGTTTCAAAAAACTATTAGATAAGCACCTGAACGACTACAACATACAGAGATATACGATGTAATTCCGACATATAACCACACACATAGGTTGGACTTGATGGACTTATATGTCTTTTTTTAACTTCGCCTACTATGTAACTATGTATGTCCATATTTTTTTTTGTGCAATGTTTATTTATTGAGCTTTCACATTTACAGAATAGCAAGGGTCATTTTTGGGTGGTGTGTACATTGTAGTTCAAAAACAATCACAAAACAATCCAGATAGTAAATCCCCACATGAACGGTATGTCCATTTTAAGTAGCTGAATAAAATTAAAGCAGAGTTACACCCAAAAGTGGAAAACTCGCTTATACACTCCCCCCCTCCGGTGCCGAAAGGCTTCACTACCAGATTCCCTTAGGTGAAATGGTGGCAGCACCCGGGAGTCAATCTGAAGATCGGCTGGGGTGCCGACATCGTGGGCTCCCTGGACAGGTAAGTGCCCTAACTTTAAAAGTCAGCAGCTACAGTATTTGTAGCTGCTGACTTAAAAATAAATTTCAGCCAGGCTGGCCCTCCTCTTTTAGTTAATTGGTGTGAAGAATGGTTTTGAGAGACACATGAATATCTTAACATTTCTAAGAACAGGCTGGTTAAGGGTGGGAATTCATCATTAATGGGGTCAATGGATTCTAATAGTATCATCTACGGGAAGCATTATGGTTGATGACCTTGCCTTTGCTCTAGCCTCATCCTAGGGGCTTAACAGGAACAAGGCAGGAAAAGTGTGGTCACCATGTTGGCTTCCCTGATGGAAAAGAAACATGTGAGTTTTTGTGCCTTCTTGTGGTCTTTTCTCTTTCAGGTCATGCTGATGGTGTTTTGTGCTATTTTCCCTTTGCCTGTGTGTGTGAATGGGGTCTTGGTCAATCGGTGACATCACTTCAGCGGTCATTCCATCTTGGCCCCATAATTTTTGGGGGTGACCTCCTGTGGTGTTGAGCGGGGTGTTTCACATTATGTGGACAACTGTTTTTTCTGCCTGGGATGGAAGCTATCCTTATTAGACCGCCTGTTGCTGCCGCTATTGGACTGCAGCACATCATTGAGACACATCATCAAGGTAAAGGAATTAATAATTAAAAACTAAAAATTTAAAATTAAAAAATGTATTTAAGATACTTTTGTTTGCAATGTTGCACACAAATTTGCTTAATTTTTTTACTTTTTGCTTTCATTACATCCTTTTGCACACTGCTCCTCTAGCCAAAGGGCTTTTTGTAAAACCAACAATGTATCTCTTATTACCTAAACTATGATCATGAGATGTCTAACCACTATATGTTCCTTTCCAGCCACACAAACTCTCTGAAGAAGACCTTCAAAGGTCGAAACGTTCGTTAGATTGTTTTTACTACAATGCACATTTTTGACTGTATAAACATTGTTTGTGTACTGCTTGTTATACATTTATGTAAACGCTGTTTGTGTACTTGATACAACTCATGCTCCATCCATTTATGCTACCCAATTTTTGTCCACTTTTTAACATGTGAATAAACACAACTTTTTTATTACATGGTATTACCTCTTTCCTTTTGAGCTGCGCAATAACCCCATTTGGGAAAATTCTTTTCATCACTTCAGCGGTATGGCTTGTGAAAAATGTGGGTTAGATGTGTTTATTATGTAGATTTTACACAGCATCCCAACTTTTTTGGAATTGGGGTTGTATGTTTATGACCATACATGGGTTTATTAAAGGCAGAAGCCAGCCATGCTCCATTAAATATTAAGTACATCCGGAAAAAAAAAAAAAAAACTTGACAGTGGTGTCTCTCTGGCACCTGGACTATATATTTATTTATAAAAATAAATAAGTGCGCAACCTAAGAAACTTATATGACACAAAATATATAAATCTCAAAACATGTTCAAATCAACCATAAGTCTGAATAATTGTGATAAAAAAAATATATAGTGAAAAAAAAGGGTCCATAAAAAGGTCCAATCAGAAGTGCTCTTGAAAGTGAAAAGTGATTCACAAGACACAGTGCTTCACAGGGTGCTCTTTTCCGCATACAATATAGGCCTCTTACCAGAAGGCGTGGATCTCAAATTATAGAGATCTTATTCGCTCACACAATGATCAGCCAGCAAGGGATATTCCCCTCCTCAGGCTCCTGTGAGAGCAATCCTTCCTGGTAAGCAGATTTCTCCACTTAGTAAATCTTTCAAATATCCTTGATGTTTATGCAGACCATCTCTCTAGGGATTCTTTGACAATAGGCACCACAACCAGCGCACTAACATAAAGATTTCCCCACTGCTCATGTATCGACAACTGTAATCTTCTATATTTCCAGACTTTGTATTTAGCAGTGGTCACAATCTCAGCAGGATCTTCACTCACAATGAAGTTGCTAAATGCTGCACCAGTTAATGTATATCAATTTACATTAACTTGTGTTCATTCAATTATCATGGCCAATTTAGACAGGAACTAATTAACTGACCAGAATATCTTTGGGGCATGCCCACACAGGAACAGGGAGAACTTCTAGGCAGGTAATGCTGTGGTTGGCATGCAAACCAATGACCCTAGTGCTACTAGGTGGAAGTGCTAACCACTGTGCTGTATATTAAAACTAGGTAAGCCACCCCAAAGTGAAGCTAAGCAGGTTTTTATTTAGGGGGGTCCCCACCATATAGAAGAATTCCATGTTCACCAGATAGTTCCTTTAAATTTTTGTTTAAATTACTATAAACTGTATTTATTGGCATATAACACTCACTTTTTCACCCTGAAAATCAGTTGCAAATAGTGTGTGCGTGTTATCTGCCAATACTGAAATTTGGGCTGCCTCTGAGAGAACGAGGAGGGGGGGGGGCGGGACGAGCGCCATTAGATTACACACAGCGAGAACCTCCTGTTTACTCAGCAGTCTCTGTAATAGGAAGACCCATCTCCTGGGCCAGCATTGGACCAGTGTTCTGTCTCTCATAGAAGCTGGTCCAGGAGGCGGGACTTTGTATTAAAGAGGCCGCCGAGTAAACAGGAGATTCTCGCTGTATGTAATTTGATGGCGCACATCTCGTCCCCCTCCCTGAGATGGGCATTGATCAGGCTGCATTAATGGCAAAGGGGAGGATGCAGATAGGCATTGATCAAGCTGCATTGATGAGCAATTCTGAAGCTGCAGATGGGCACTGATGAAGCTGCATTGATGGGCAATTTTGAGGCTGCAGATGGGCATTGATCAGCCTGCATTGATGGGCACTGACCCTTATTTTGCTTCAAAGTTCTTTATTTCAAATGTATGTTTTTTCCTGAAACTTCCCTCTTAAAATTAAGGTGCTTGTTATACGCCTGTGCATGTTATATGCCAATAAATATGGTATTAAAAAGATTTTCTTTTTTTTTTTGTCCCTCAAAAAAAGCAGTACAACTACATATTTTTCTTTGTAATTACCCCCTCAATTCCATATGATAAAATACACTGATTTATTTAAAAAGATCGGTAGAGAAGAAAAGACGCACATTATGTAACGCTGCATTTACTGTGGGGGTTTACAGGCATCTGCAGTGGGATTTAATTGGCCATCAGGGAAATCTCTGCAAAAACTATTTTCCTCTTATTATTTTTTCTTCCTCGGAGTAACTGAAGTTTTATGTTCTTTAGAGAGATTTAACTTTATCAAGTCTTTCATTATTTTTCTGTATTCAACAATGGAATGTGAAAGAACTCAGCTGCAAAGAAAATGTTTTGACCTGGAGACCCACAGTAATTCAATATAGGAAAGTGTTGCAGTATATTGTGACACCGTTTATTGGACTAATTCAAAGCTAGATCTTCGGGAGACAAGAGATCAAAATCTTCCCTGGCAGATGGGTGAAAACATTTTCTGTCTGGCTATCACTTTATTTTCTGTTAGCTGTTTAGATGAGTTGTGCTTAGGACTTGATCTAGGAGAACGTTGAAGATATAACATCTGAAAATAGGTCATATGTCTTCAGAGGCTAGCCATTGATTCTTGAGAAAACAGAGGACCTTCTCCATGGATGGGATGATTATTAGGAGACATTAAAGTGCAGGTAAAGCTAAAAACTTTTTTTTTTTTTTTTTTTTTTGAGAAAACAGAGCTGTGGTTCTTAACGTTAGTGGGATAGAGCCAAGTAAATACTTCCAAAACCTTTAAATAGCATAAAAAAGTTTATACTCATACCATAAATAGGAATGTCAAATAGGTATTTAAAATGTATTTTTTTTTAAAAGGGAGTGTTTCTAACTGTAGGGGGTGTGGCTGTAGGTGTGACATCATCGATTGTGTATCTCTATAAAAGGGATCACATGATCGATGACAGTGCCACAGTGAAGCTGTGTTTAAACAGCTCTCCCCGTTCTTCAGCTCCGGGGACCGATCGCGGGATCGGGTCCGCGGGTCCTGGTCACGGAGCATCGGACCCATGGCTGGGCACTAGCACTGGATGTACCTGTACGTGCATGTGCCCAGCCGTGCCATTCTGCCGACGTAAATGTGCAGGAGGCGGTCCTTAAGTGGTTAATATCATAAAGTGACAATAGTTTAATGTGCATATAGTGATATTTAGTGCAAAACAGGGTCTTTTCTTAGTGCAGAAAGTGCTGTAGTGCTCCATGTCTCCTCTGTGCCAATGCGTCCACCTCCCAGTGGTAGAGTAAAGATGAACACTCACCAGATGAGTTGGAGTCCTCTGCCTTATAGCAAAGTCTACTGTGCCTGTAGGTCATTTAATGGGGACCAAGCAGGCACAGGCATCACTCCGGTACCATTTTCTAGAGCCAACGCTCATCTGTTATTACAAGCAGTGGGAGGGGACTCCCCCCTCCTGCCACCTTTCGCCGCTCCGCCTGGGTATCCCATCCCACCAGGAGACCCAAGCCACAAGCAGGCACGTCTGCTGGCTGGCCGGAGACCCACACAAAGCCAGATTCGGCTTTGATTAGTCTTCGATGTAGAAACCCTTTTTTTAAAACTGGCACCGTTGTCTGCAAAGTAAACAGGAAGTGTTTCGATTTTCCAGCTTGTGGCACCCAATCTAGGTGCCAGCAGCCTGGGAGTGATTGTCACTAGGATTTTTAAACAATTAGTCCTGCCACCACTGACTTTAACTGCCACCACTGGCTTTTACTGAAGAGTCAGAACTTCCACCGATTTAGCATTACAATTATGATTTTAGAATAATCGTCTGTAACACACACGCTCACCACAGACAGGTTCATAGGATTTATCCTATACAGTAGCACTCTTCAAGAGACAGGTTCTTTTTTAGCTTAGGGACAAGGTTAACACTGTTCAAAATAAGATAATGAAATAACACTGTTTTTAATAACAAAAAGGTCGAAATTGGTGCAAATAAAATATTTACAGAAAAGGGTGTTTCAAAGAAATAAAGACACAATTCAGCAACAGAGAAATAGAATAACTGCATAATGTCCTTGGGTTGACCAGAGTTCGGTCAATGAGCCAGGTGTTATTGGTTCTCAAACTTGGCAGAAGTTCCTGATTTGATGGTAAAGGAGAACTGTCAACTGTCTTGGCATCTCTCTTTTTCTCTGGGATCAAAGGGGTTTTGTCAGATGCCCCTAACTAATAAAACGTCTAAGGAAATGTCCATGGGCTGTCCGGGGTTGATGACAGTGTAATGGCCCTCCCTTACACGCAGTTTTATACCACTATTCATATCTTCCAATATGTACCGGTTGCATTCTTCAAACTGATAGATTATTGTTCAGCATTAAATTTTGCGTCCAGGGATACTAAACACAGGGTAGCTCAGATAAACGTGTCACCCAGGGGATACCTGACAGCTATGTTCACTTCTGCATGTGCTAGTGTAGTCATGTATGACCTTGATTCATTCAGAATGACATTTCACATTCAAAGATATACTTTTTATTAATGTGTCATGTTCCTGTCTGAGTTTATGAATCGTGTGGTGATTTGTTAAGTTTTGAATTGGGCAGAAATTTCTGAAAAGTCACTTCTGACTCTGAATGCCTTTTACGATCCCCATTAGTTCTGGGTATCCTTTTATTGCATGCATAGGCGTGCGCAGGGGGTGTGCCGGATGTGCCTGGGCACACCCTAATCACCGCTTGAGGTGCAGATTCCCCTTGCTGATATTGCACCAATGCCCCCGAAAATAAAAATTGTAAAAAAAAAAAAGATTAAAATAATAAAAATAAAAAGCTACTGACACTGTCCAAGGCCCTACTGACACCAACCTCTGCTCTACTAACAAGTCCACTGCTTTACTGACACCATCCATGTTTTAATACATTTGGGGTGCACACCCTAATGCAATATGCTGCGCACACCTATGATTGCATGCTATGCATTCTTAGTGGATTTGGTCAGTTTTACGATAGGCCTGGAAACCGACATGCTGCCAGGACTCAATTCGATGTTTACAGCTCTGCACAGGCCTAAGCGCTGGTTTCTGATGTTTATTAAGCCTCATACACACGATCGGATTATCCAACGGGAATTGTGTGATGACAGGCTGTTGTCTGAAAATATGACCGTTTGTGAGCTCTATCGGACAATTGTTGTCGGATTTCCTGCGGATAAATGTGGGATAGCATGCTTTAAAATTGTCTGCCAACAATTGCCCATCGGACAAAACTCCAAAGTACAAACACGCATGCTCAGAAGCAATGCTCACCATAACACATTAGCAGAAGTTGCCCAAAGGGCGGTGCTAAAGATCTGAAAAAACATGTAGTTTTGTGTTTGTTGGCTGGCAATTCTTTGCCGTTTGTATGCAATACAAGTTCACCCTTCGGACAAAAGTCCTACGCTTTGTCCGCAGAAAATCCGATCATGTGTATGAGGCTTAAAGCGGTCCTCCACCCTAAAGTGGAGTCCCGCTGATCGGAACCCTCCCCCCCTCCGGTGTCACATTTGACACCTTTCAGGGGGGAGGGGGGTGCAGACACCTGTCTAAAGACAGGTATTTGCACCCACTTCCGGCCACACGATACGGGCGAAAGACGGGCATTCCGTCACATCCCGTCTGTCGCCCGTTGTGTGCTGGGAACACTCGGCTCCCAGCACACAGCGTGTGAGCCAATCGGCGGGCGCAGCGCGACTCGCGCATGCGCCGTAGGGAACCGGGCAGTGAAGCGCTTCACTTCCTGGTTCCCTGAGCGTGGATGGCGGGGGGAGCAGCAGAGTGACGAGCGATCGCTCGTGCTCTGCTGCGATCGGCGCTGGACTCCAGGACAGGTAAGTGTCCTAATATTAAAAGTCAGCAGCTGCAGTATTTGTAGCTGCTGACTTTTAATATTTTGTTCCCATGGCACATCCGCTTTAAGTTGCGATACAGGCTCTTTTGAAGTGTGTGGAAGTTAAGCCTATGAATTCCATGAATTAAAGGAGGGAAAGGGGTAAGATCACTGCTGCAAAGAGTAACTGTTCTGCAAGACTGTCATGGCTGACCTATGATTCCTGAACATAGCTACAGCTTTTCGTGTGTCCAGTACGTGATATCATTACAGCAATGATTTGTCAATACCGAAAACAAAGGAACCATTTCCAGTTCTACCAGAAAAAAAAACCTTTGGGCCAGATTCACATAGCCAGGCCGCAGCGCAACGTAACCGATTGAGGTTACACCGCCGCAAATTTTCTGGCTAAGTGCCCGATCCACAAAGCACTTACCTGGAAATTTGCGGCGTTGTATCCTAAATCCGTCCGGTGCAAGGCGGGCCAATTCAAATGGGGCGGGTAAATTAGGCGCGCTCCCGCGCCGGACGTACTGCGCATGCTTCCTACGCAAATTTCCCGACGTGCTGAAAAAAAGACTTGCGCCGGGAAAAAAAAAAAAATTAAAAATATTCAAAAGCGACACGGGAAAGACGGGTATACTTTTACATGGTGTACTAATTTTACACTTTGTAAAATGTGCCCTATCTTTGCGACGGCAAACTAACACTTGCGGCGACGTAACGACGGGAAAAAGTTTTGTGGATCGCCGTAAGTGCTAATTTGCATATCCAACGCTGGTTTACGACGCAAACTCCCCCCAGCGGCGGCCACGGTACTGCATCCTAAGATCCGACAGTGTAAAACTATTACACCTGTCAGATCTTAGGGATATCTATGCGTAACTGATTCTATGAATCGGTCGCATAGATAGAAACAGGGATACGACGGCGTATCAGCAGATACGCCGTCGTATCCCTTTTGTGAATCTGGCCCTAAGTGTCAATACATGATCATAAAAAACAAAGGATTTTCAGTTTACATGGAAATCCCCGTTAATAAAGCGTTTAATACTGGCTTCTGTCCAAAGGTTCCAGACGTCTAGTACATGATGTAATGTAAGTACACTTCCTATTTATTATACTGCACTGAAACCAAACTTTTACAGATTATTACATCACCTCTTCAGTGATATCCTGCGTGGTTATTAATTGTCAGCTGCACATTTCTAGCATTTCCTTTCCCATTATTGTTAATTATTTACTATGCAAATGTGTCCTAGTCAGTCTTCCTGCGATGCCATCCTTACTTCCTCCTGCTTGCCTTGCATGAGGCTATTGTTTCCATTTGCTTGATTAGCAGAGAAAAAAGAAAAATCAAGGATGAACGTGGACTTTACATTGGTAGCCACTGGTAGACCCAAAATGAAATGGAGAGCACGCAATTGAATAAAAATCCAAGTTTTTTTTTAACATCATAGTAAAAGCATATTACAACCAAAAGTGAAATACACTTGTGGATGGTATATGCAGAAGATCGTTGTCCTCTGTTTAACCTATCGTGTGTACGAGGCCTTAAGCCCCATACACACTTTCAGTTTTCCTGCAGGTTTTTGTCTTCAGGTTTACCAAAACCATGTAGTGCAAGGGCCTGCCTGATTGCATACAAATTGAAACTCTTGAGGTTTGACCTCATATTAGATGGTTTTGGTAAAAACCTGCAGGAAAACTGATAGTGTGTATGGGGCTTAAGGCCTCGTACACACGATAGGTTAAACAGAGGACAACGGTCTGATGGACCGTTTTCATTGGTCAAAACCGATCGTGTGTGGGCCCCATAGGTTATTTAACCATTGGTTAAAAAAAAGCCAACTTGCTTTAAATTTAACCGATGGATGCCTAACCGATAGGTCAAAACCGATCGTTAGTAGGCACAACCATCGGTTAAAAATCCACGCATGCTCAGAATCAAGTCGACGCATGCTTGAAAGCATTGGACTTCATTTTTTTCAGCACGTCGTTGTATTTTACGTTCTGACACGATCGTTTTTTTAACCGATGGTGTGTAGGCGCGACGGGCCATCAGTCAGCTTCATCGGTTAACCGATGAAAACGGTCCATCAGACCGTTCTCATTGGATGGACTGATTGTGTGTACGCGGCTTTACATATCAGGGCCCCACAGCAAATCAATGTGCCGAGGCATCCCAGATATGCAAGACCTTGTGTATATTTTAAGAAGTCCATCATATCTATGGGCACACCTACAGGGTTTCTTAAGTGATCATATAGGTTTCCCCTAGGTGGGACAACACCAAATGTTTATGGCATCAATTGACATGTATTTCATTTTTGGTGTTAACATGTTTTTACTATGATGCTAAAAAACTTGGATTTTTATTCAATTGAGTGCTCTTTTTTTCATTTTGGGTCTACCAGTGGCAATAATTCAGTCCACGTTTCAATTGAGTGCTCTTTTTTTCATTTTGGGTCTACCAGTGGCAATAATTCAGTCCACGTTCATCCTTGATTTTTCTGTTTCGCTTACATTTGGATGTGGTGCTTCTGCCGCTCTTACCTGCTTCAAATAAGCACCCGTGTCTCCCAGTTTTTCTGCCCGCAGCATTGCACTTGTCCCGAAAAGGAGATGTTTTAAAATCTAAAGATGGACGTTTCGGGATATGGTGAATGCTGACGTCCCAGCATTCACCACTCTATCCCGCGCATGTGCAGTGTTGGCGGCGAGCGTCGCCGTCAACACTGCACTGTTGCCATCACAACAGCCGGCGTAGGTCACACCCGTTCTGAAGACATACACCTTATCTATCAGCTATAGCTCACAACGTGAAATGAGCAGCTGATAGAAAAGGTTAGTGTAACGAGTTGTGTCTGTGCCCTGAGAATACATTTTAATTAATTTAATTTAAAATGAATAAATACTTTAAAAAAAAAACAATTATTAGTGGAATAAAACTTATCTTTAAATAAAGCATTTAATAAAAAAAAATATATAAATATATTATATTATATATAAAAAAAATATATAAATACATTTTGGTAAAACTGGCTACTCCTCTTCTACTAATGCATTACTAAAAACATTTTATAGAGTGATTAATTACATAAAAAAATAACTAAAATTGTTGTGATGTTGTAATTACATAAAAAAATAACTAAAATTGTTGTGATGGATATATATATATATATATATATATATATATATATATATATATATATATATATATATATATATATATATATATATATATATCTACATCTATCTAACTATATATATATATACACAAGATTTATTAATGTTTAAATTTAAGTTTTAAATAAAAATTAAAAATAGTAGTTTACATTATTACTATCTTAAAATAAAACATTCTCCTTGCTGTTCTACCTATTTCAATATTTATAAAGATATTTCTATATTAAACAAAATATATATTTATTATTCACAATCTGCATATGATTAAAATATATATATATATATATATATATATATATATATATATATATATATGTATATATATATAATCGAAAAAACGAACATGCATTTAATAACAAAGTGATACACAGTCTTTTTTTTGTTTGGTGTTTCAATAGGTAAACAAACATATACAAAAACTTTCCTTCTGCCTCAATGTGCCCCTGCATCAACTTTCTCAGAGCTATGCATGCCCCAACCCCTCTGGATGTAACAGCACTCAGTCCTGGAGTTTAAAGCGGTATTAAATGCAGCTTCAGAACTTCGCCTTATATTAAAGCTTGTAAAATTTAAACCTTGTAAGTACCTTCAAAACTCAAATTTTCCATGTTTACCCTGCATTTAGGGCACACTTCTTGTACCATGATTGCAGAGAGTGCCATGCTGTGATGGTTACTCCCATGCGCATGTGCAGGTATGATGTCATTGCAGCTCGGCCATTCAAGTGGCCGGAGAGTGAAAACCCAGAAGGAAGACGAGGCAAAGACGGAATGGTCCGGAGCAGTGACAGCTCACAGGATGAGTCACAGGATTCTCTCCCCCATTCGCAGAATACGCTAAAGGCAGTAAAATAAATTGATTAACTTTTTTTAATGGAGGCAATGGTAGGAGGTGGTAGGTCCAGGTGGAAACTTTCTCAACCCATCTCAGTCCAGAGCTCAAAGCTATTAACCCCCTGCATGCTGGAAGTTAAGAAACAAGAAGAGGACAGGCCACCCCTGCAATGAAGAGTTATTCAGCACCCATCTGCCTGCACAAAGTGGGATATTACAGGAAGGTAATGTAACTATATTAAGATCATTTTTATTTTTTAATTACCCCCTTTTCCTAACAGATGTACGGCTATCGTTTTTTTTTTTTTCTCCTCTCCACTTCCATAATCTTGGTTGACCCGATTGAAACTGTCTGTATTTTTCCACCTGACTAAACATAACCCTTCTTGTATTTCTGTACAACGTTCGCTGTTAATGATGTCTGTTTGCATACCTGTACCACTATTGCAATTGTTTTTATATACCTTGACTTTTTCATAATAAAAATCATTTGTAAAAAAAAAAAAGCTCTATGAATCTTATTTTTCCGCTGAACATCAATTTTAATAAGATCAATTTATTGGCCGCTCTCTTAAACAAGTACAGGTACCGATGCTATCTGACACCTACTAGCCCCCTGCTTGGCGGTGTGGTTCCTCCTACTAGCGATTATGCTATTATTACTACAGTGCCCAGTGGAGGAAGAATTATATCGCACAAGGTTTTGATTTTACTTCAAAATGTTGTTTTTTTTCGTGAAAAATACATCCTTTCAAAACCCAGCCTGTGTCATTTACTAATGAATATTTTTCTTTGCAGTAACCCACTTTTTGACGACTAACAATACGGACCCAATTCAGTATTTACAACCAACGGCATAGGGTTTTTTTCACAAAAATTGCAATTATCCCTAAAGTGACTACTTACAACAAAAAAAATAAAAAATCCATACCCTCCTAGGCTCTTCTTACTTATAAATGTATCATTGATGCACTGGCTGGCCAGCCTGTGGACGATTGTATATATATATGTCACCTAGGTTTCTCACCTACACATGGTGAGCATCTCCACAGGTTTGCGTCTGCTATGAAGAAAACAAACTTTGGTTTTGTTGAAAACAGGGCTTTGGATGAGATGAAGCCTCCAGTCCTAGGTTTTTTTTATATGGGAATCTGCTGCCGGGTGAAAAGAATGGCTGCTGACGGAACACTAAAAGAGTATAAGAGCTGCCTGTTTGTTCTGAGGAACCCATTAGGGGGCACCATTGAAGAGATTTTCTATTACTTTGTGTTACTAAAAGGGACAATGAAAACCTGATCCTCATGCTGGTCTCACAACACTATATCTAGGACTCCGCACTCCAGGCTAGCCACTACTTTCCCATCTGCTTTGAACTCTCCTTCCAGAAACTGTGCCTTACAGCAGGGATCCCCATACTATGTAAACAAAGAGCTAGCTCATGATCCCCCACACTGTTTGAGGGGTAAATTGTGATCTACAGAAGTAAAAGATTACCCCGGTATCAGAGGTCACTGGAAATAAAAATGAACATCAGTGTTCAGTAGGAGTAATAAATGCCCATGTCTTGGTGGTCAGTGGGGTAACAAATGCCTCATGTTAGTGGCCATTGCGGGTAAAAATGTCCTTGCATTGGTGGTCAGTGGCATTAAAAAAATAAATGCCCCAGCAACAGCAGGAGTAAAAAAAATGCCCTGCTCTAATGATCAGTGGGAGTAAAACAAATTCCACTTTCTCAATGATCAGTGGAAGTAAAAAAAAATACCCCTGTGCCAGTTGGGTTTTATAAAAGCCCCCCTACCCCTGCATTGATGTCAGTGAGAATAATACAATAACCTTTTGCCCTTTCCCCCAGGCACTGGTGTCAGTGAGATTAATAAAATACCACAGCCAACCCCAGGCATTGGAGGAACTTGTGCCAGTTAGAAGAAGATTGCCTTATAGTGTTCTTTTTATAGCTGGCAGCATCTTGTAATGTTTGTAACATTTGAAAACTTTGCTATTTCTTCTATAAAAAAAAATGTAATGCTAAAAAAAGGGGTGGGGGGGGGGGGGCTGACAGAGTTTCTTTCAGACATATAAAAAAATGTCTCCACTTTCATCTCCGCCTTTATCCAAACTGGCAGTTTTTAGTCATTTTCCTCAATAGAATGTCTGAAAAAGCTGCAGTTAGAAGCTGCCAGTATTTAAATGAGTGAGAACGTGTGTAATAGCTTCTGCACACTGACTTTTTTTAAGCAAAGTATTCTAAAAATCCTAAATTTACTGTGCATATAATACATTCATCGGATTTGTGCCAAAAAAAGGGAATGGAAGAAGAAATAATTGTAAACCATAGAAATAGCACACAGTGTTGAAAAAAGTGAATGAAAATACAGCATCCTGTATTAAGCTGAACTTCAATTGTCACAATACAGCAATCAGAGTAGGGCCGAAACAACTAATCGATTGATCGACAACTAATCAATTATGAAATTAATCGATTACAAATTTTCATAATCGATTAATCGGCCAGTAACATTATGGGGTTAAAAAAACTAAAATTAGCCCTTTATAGTACAAAAAAGCAAATTGCTACTGTAAATATTACTTTCACTGTCCCACAGTAAAAAAATGAACCCCTTACAGTAGCGATTATTTGCTCCTTTTGTAAATTTTTGTGTTTTTTAACCCCATTATGTTACTAACATCTCAGGCCTGGGTTCACACCTCTGTTTTTTGGTGCTTTTTGCAGAAACACACTACAGTTCATTTACATGTTTTCCTATAGGACACGTTTGTAATTATGATTCTTTTTCAGCTACTGCGTATTTGGAAAAAGCAAAGTATTTTAAACGTAAAACCGTGCTATTTTGTTTTTTTTTGTTCAATAGACTTCAATAGAGAAGCTGCAGAAAAGTATGTAATGTGTTTTTGCGTTTTTTTTTTTTAAGGCTATTATCCGATTCATCGATTAATCGAAACAATAATCGGCCAACTAATCGATTATGAAAATAATCGTTAGTTGCAGCCCTAAATCAGAGGTAAAAATATTTTGAGATTTACATTAGTGATTATACACATATGGTGCAAAATATCAACTGATGTACCATTTGGTGACAATTTTCCTTTAAAGGATTATAGTTGAAAATGAATTCCAGGTATAGATATTTTATACAAAGATAGAGTGTAGAGCTGCACGATTCTGGCTAAAATGAGTATAATGATTTTTTAGCTTAAAATTAAGATCAGGATTCTCGTGGCGTAACCTTATCTTTCACATTGAACAAAAAAATTGGGCTAACTTTACTGTTTAGTTTTTTTTAATTCTTTGAAGTGTATTTTTCCCCCCAATTTTTTGTTAAAGACTGCTACGCAAATACAGTGTGACATAAAATATTGCAACAATCGCCATTTTATTCTCTAGGGTCTCTGCTAAAAATATATATATAATGTTTGGGGGTTCCAAGTAATTTTCTAGCAAAAAATAGTGATTTTAACTTTGCAAGAAACAAGTGTCAGAAAAAGGTTCAGTATTTAAGTGGTTAAACTTCCGGCATCTACACACACACACACACACGGAAGTTTGTCCCTTTGATCTACGAACAAAAGGTACAGTGGGCCTGATTCCCAAAAGAGATACGCAGACTTAACTGCTGTTCAGTCTGTGCCTAACTTTGGAAACGATTCTCAAAAGGCTTTTTCCAAAGTTAGGCAGAAAATCTGACATGTGTAAGACACTTACACTGTCAGATCTTAGGATGCAGTACCGCATCCGCCGCTGGGGGCATTTCTCATGGAAATGCAGCTTTGAGTATGCAAATGAGGACTTAAGCAGATTCTCAAAGCATTTCAGCATTGTGATTTCTGTGTAAGTTCCGATTTTGCTTGCGCAAAACTAGGGCTGGTTTTACAATGTGTAAAGTTAGTCACACCTTGTAAAGGCCCATTCAAGCGACGGCATTTGGTATGCATTCCCGAGGGAGAACTCCACGGCAATTTTTAAATTCAAAACCGGCATGGGTTCCCCCCCCCCCCCAGGAGCATACCAGGCCCTTTGGTCTGGTATGGGTTGTAAGGAGACCCCCCCCTACGCCGAAAAATCGACGTAGGGGGTCCCCCTACAATCCATACCAGACCCGTATCCAAAGCACGCTACCCGGCCGGCCAGGAAGGGAGTGGGGACGAGCGAGCGCCCCCCCCCCCCTCCTGAGCCGTGCCAGGCCGCATGCCCTCAACATGGGGGGGTTGGGTGCTCTGGGGCAGGGGGGCGCACTGCGGGCCCCCCCACCCCAGAGCACCCTGTCCCCATGTTGATGAGGACAGGACCTCTTCCCGACAACCCTTGCCGTTGGTTGTCGGGGTCTGCGGGCGGGGGCTTATCGGAATCTGGGAGTCCCCTCAAATAAGGGGGCCCCCAGATACCGGCCCCCCACCCTAAGTGAATGGATATGGGGTACATCGTACCCCTACCCATTCACCTGGAGGCAAAAAGTAAAAGTTAGTAAACACACAACACAAGGGTTTTTAAAATAATTTATTATTCTGCTCCAGAGGCCCCCCCCTGTCTTCTTTATTAGCTCTAATACCAGGGGGGGCTTCTTCTTCCGCTCTCCGGGGGTCTTCTTCCACTCTCCGGGGGGGTTTCTTCTTCCGCTCTCCGGGGGGGGCTTCTCCGCTCTCCGGGGGGGGCTTCTCCGCTCTCCGGGGGTCTTCTTCTATCTTCGCCGCTCTCCGCTGTTGACTCGGCGAGCCCCGGTTCTTCTGCAGATGTCCGGTGCCTTCTTCTTCAGCGCTGGCTGCCTGCTATCTTTGTGTGTTAGCTCAATTACTAACAGGCAGCCAGCGCGGTCTTCTGTGACGTCAGGTTCTTCTTCTCCCCTCTTCCGATGTTGACTCGTCGCCTCTTGTCACTGTAATGATGGAAGCGCGCCTTGCATCCCATTTATATAGGCATCAGCGTCCCATCATGCTCCGGCAGGTACCCACGTGGTGGGTGCCTACCCACGTGCACCCACCACGTGGGTACCTGCCGGAGCATGATGGGACGGTGATGCCTATATAAATGGGATGCAAGGCGCGCTTCCATCATTACAGTGACAAGAGGCGACGAGTCAACATCGGAAGAGGGGAGAAGAAGAACCTGACGTCACAGAAGACCGCGCTGGCTGCCTGTTACTAATTGAGCTAACACACAAAGATAGCAGGCAGCCAGCGCTGAAGAAGAAGGCACCGGACAGCTGCAGAAGAACCGGGGTTCGCCGAGTCAACAGCGGAGAGCGGCGAAGATAGAAGAAGACCCCCGGAGAGCGGAGAAGCCCCCCCCGGAGAGCGGAGAAGCCCCCCCCGGAGAGCTGAAGAAGAAACCCCCCCGGAGAGTGGAAGAAGACCCCCGGAGAGCGGAAGAAGAAGCCCCCCCTGGTATTAGAGCTAATAAAGAAGACAGGGGGGGCCTCCGGAGCAGAATAATAAATTATTTTAAAAACCCTTGTGTTGTGTGTTTACTAACTTTTACTTTTTGCCTCCAGGTGAATGGGTAGGGGTACGATGTACCCCATATCCATTCACTTAGGGTGGGGGGCCGGTATCTGGGGGCCCCCTTATTTGAGGGCACTCCCAGATTCCGATAAGCCCCCGCCCGCAGACCCCGACAACCAACGGCAAGGGTTGTCGGGAAGAGGTCCTGTCCTCATCAACATGGGGACAGGGTGCTCTGGGGTGGGGGGGCCCGCAGTGCGCCCCCCTGCCCCAGAGCACCCAACCCCCCCATGTTGATGGCATGCGGCCTGGCACGGCTCAGGAGGGGGGGGCGCTCGCTCATCCCCACTCCCTTCCTGGCCGGCCGGGTAGCGTGCTTTGGATACGGGTCTGGTATGGATTGTAGGGGGACCCCCTACGTCGATTTTTCGGCGTGGGGGGGGTCTCCTTACAACCCATACCAGACCTAAGGGCCTGGTATGCTCCTGGGGGGGGGAACCCATGCCGGTTTTTTCTTTGAAAATTGGCATGGAGTTCTCCCTCTCAGGAATGCATGCTGAGCGACGCTGTCATTTTTTTTTAAAATTATTTGTTTTCCCAGCGCGTATATTTTTTTTCACCCGTCGCAACTTTAGTGTCCCGTCGCAATCCTCAAAGCCGCCCGGCGTCAATTACGTTCGCGCGCTGCACGTCGGGAAAATTACGTCACACGCATGCGCAGTACGGCCGGCGCGGGAGCGCGCCTCATTTAAATTTTAAACGCCCCCCGGAGAGGAGGACCGCCTTGCGACGGCGGCACTTAAGTTACACGGCCTGAAATTTCTAGGTAAGTGCTTTGAAGATCGGGCACTTAGGTAGAGATTTTAAGTCAGTGTAACTTAACTGCTGAAAGTTAAGTTAGGCAGCTTTTTTGGGAATCAGGCCCAATGTTTCTAGTTATCTACCAGCACAGACAATGTTGTGAAAAACTTGGCAGGCTGCCCGTTTTTGTTTTTTTTCTTTTGACAGCTGAGTAAGCACAGGACTCTCTACATTACATGAATGAATCGGGACTAGAGATTGTGAGGGGGGTTGAATCAAGATCACAATTTTTTAATGATTAATATTGCAGCTGTAATCCATTGGTCCAAAATGGACTTGTAAAATATACACTTGCTGGCCACTTTATTAGGTACACTCTGCTAGTACTGGGTTGGACCCCCATTTGCCTTCAGAACTGCCTACATTTTTTGTGGCATAGATTCAACAATGTTGAAAACATTCCTCAGAGCTTTTGGTCCATATTGACATATTATTCCCTTGACCAGTTCCCCACCCGGCCTATAGCAAAATGATGGCCAGGCAGGACATTGTGGACGTCATATGACATCTTCCTGGATCGAGCCGCACTGTGGTGCGATCTGTCACCAGCTGTGTCCATTTGCCTGTACTGACCCACTGCCAATACCATATGACCGCTGTGACCAATCACAGCAGATCACATGACAATTGTAAACAATGGATGGCTTCCTTTCATGCCATCCATTGTGTTCAATTGTGTTGCTAGCTGTGATTGGTCACAGTGATCACATAGTACAGACTGGGCCAATCACAGCCCATCTGTACCATGTAATTAGCTGTGGCTAATCACAGCTAAACACACCAAAATAAATTAACTGATTTATTTCAGTAAAACGCTTGCCTTTAAAAAAAAAATACTGATCACTTCCTCAGAGTAGTACAATGCTACTATGGTAACAATGTATTGCTCTGGTCACAGTGTGGTAAAAAAAATGTACAAATGGATACAAAAAATGTATAAAAAAACAAAAAATAAATATTTATTCCCTGATTGCCGCAACACCAGTTATATGATGACCCTGTACTGGTCACATTATGTTTTTTCTTGTTCTTTATTTTCCAAAAAAATTATGACAAAAAAATTATAACTTCAAAAAACTTGCCATGCCTCCTACTAAATACCTTGGACTGTCTACTTTCCAAAAAGGGGTCACTTGGGGGTATTTGTACGGTCCTGGCCTCGAGAAAGTACATCAGAATTGATTGATTTTCAGATATATACCAAAGTTTGTGGATAACTTTCATACAGAATAAACAATACACACTGTTTTGGGTTATTTTCACCAAAGAAATGTAGCAGAATACAGTTTGGTCTACATTTATGAAGAAAGACTAATTGTAAAATTTTATAACAGAAACAAAGAAAAACATGTTTTTGTTTTTCCAAATTATATATTTTTTTTGTTTATTTAGCAAAAACGAAAAAAAAAAAACACTGGTGATTAAATACCACCAAAAGAGAGCTCTATTTGTGTGAAAACAAATGATAACAATTTCATATGGGTACCAGGGGCGGACTGACCATTTGGGCACTCGGGCACATAATCTCCTATTGCCCGGGGCCCCATGAGTTGTCAGTCCGCCCCTGATGGGTACAGTGTAGCATGACCACACAATTGTCACTCAAAGCGCGACCTAGACAGGAAGGGGGGTGAAAATGGCCGGTGTTGAAGTGGTTAAGAAAGATACTTTTCAAGTTAACTACTTTAATTACCTACTATATATGTGTGTATTGGGAACATAGGGCCAGATTCACATAGAACTGCGGCGGCGTAACGTATCGTAGATGAAAACTACGCTGGCAGCCTCCGGAGCAAGGCGGGCCAATTCAAATGGGCGTGTGCCATTTAAATTAGGCGCGCTCCCGCGCCGGACCTACTGCGCATGCTCAGTTTTGCAATTCCTGTCGTGCTTTGCGCGCCGTGACGTCATTTTTTCGAACGGCGACGCGCGTAGCGTACTTCCGTATTCCCGGACGTGTTACGCAAACGACGTTAAATTTCGACGCGGGAACGACGCCCATACTTTAAACAGCAATACGATTGCTGAGTAAAGTTAGGGCAGGTCAAACGACGACTAACTTTGCGACGGTAAACTAGACTAGCAGCGACGTAGCGAACGCGAAAATCCATCGGGAATCGCCGTAACTCCTAATTTGCATACCCGTCGCTGGTTTACGACGCAAACTCCCCCCAGCGGCGGCCGCGGTATTGCATCCTAAGATCCGACAGTGTAAAACAATTACACCTGTCGGATCTTATGGATATCTATGCGTAACTGATTCTATGAATCAGTCGCATAGATAGAAACAGAGATACGACGGCGTATCTTTGGTGAATCTGGCCCATATATTTTACAAGGAAAAAAAACTGCTGTTATTGTTGTGCTGACAACATATTTTCATAAATATAAAATGATACTTTCTGTTTTTATTTTAGATATTCTCTTATGATCTTTCAAACACGTGTATTTATGGTTGAGATGAATTGCTATCCTACAAATGTCTAGTGATAGTTTCCCATCTGGCAGACATATGCCTCACATCTTCATACGGTACATTACATAAGTCTAAATCACGCACATTTAATGCCCTGTACACACGATCGGTTCATCCGATGAAAACGGTCTGATGGATTTTTTCATCTGATATCTGATGAAGCTGACTTTCATCAGTCTTGCCTACACACCATCAGTTGAAAAAACGATCGTGTCAGAATGCGGTGACGTTAAACACAACGACGTGCTGAGAAAAATCAAGTTCAATGCTTCCGAGCATGCGTCGACTTGATTCTGAGCATGCATTGATTTTTAACTGATGAATTTCCCCACAGACGATCGTTTTTTTCTATCGTTTTTTTAACCATCAGATCATTTTAAAACAGGTTCTAAGTTTTTTCACCGATGGGAAAAAAATCTATGGGGCCCACACACGATCGGTTCGTCTGATGAAAACTGTCCATCAGACCGTTTTTATCAGACGAACCGATCGTGCGTACGCGGCATAAGGCTCTGTGACTTGAGAGCTGATTATAGTGCTCCATGGTAGGATGCTAAAATATTATCTGTCATTTCGTTCTATGACCTGAAGCATGTCTCCCAAATCTCTGTCCCATTACAAAATAAAAGGACACCTTTAAGCATAAATAATTGTATGCACCAGCACATCTCTGGGCCTAATTCACATTAATATAAACCAAGGGTCTCCAAACTGTGGCCCTGGGGCCAGATGCGGCCCTTTTCTTGCCTTTATTCGGCTCTAGGGCACTATTCCATACACTGACACCAACAATGAGGAATCATTCTTGTTGCTGAAACCATCAATGGTTTGATAGTGTCATCCAACTGACACTATCAAAAGGATACAATTCCTTCTATAGGCACCAACAATGGAGCACTAGTCCTCCCACTGACACCAATGATATGGTATTGTATACTCCCACTGGCCCTAGTCCGGCCCTCCTAAAATCTGAAGGACAGTAAACTGGCCCTTTGTTTAGAAAGTTTGGAGACCCCTGATATAAACCATCAAAAACGGGTTTTCATGTGTTTAAACCTTATTGGTCTCAGAAAAGAAAAAAGGAATTAGGCGCCTTTCGCACGGACGGCTGTTCTGCCGCAGTTAAAAGCATGTTTCTTTCTTTTGAAATTCAAGACTCCAGGCACAGCGATCAGCTGCATTTGTACACTGCGATTAGCTGCGTTTACATGCAGCTACGGTTGGCCAATTATTGTCATCCCCATAGCAACTGTTTTTATTTTCATGTGTCCTGTTGTTTTTTCTTTTGTTCACACTGCTATCAGCAGCTGACACAGTGCACTGCGATTACCTGCAGTTATGTGCAGATAGCTGCGCAAAATCATTCCTGGAGGCAGTCAAATCTATTTTTTCTATCTGCACCAAACCGCATGTAATGAAACCTCAGCTAAACGCAGTGTGTGAATGGGGCCATCGGAAAGCATTGTGTGCTTTCAGCTGCGGTAGAAAAAGAGAAAATCCGCAGCAAAAAGCACCATTCTATCCGCCCATGTGAAAGAGGCCTTATACCTAAACAACTAACGCACAAAGAAATGATGATGGTATAAATATAGCTGTGCTACCAAAGGTAGACACATTTCATCATACTTTTGGTGTAGGGCAAAAAAACAAGCCTTTAGCCCTGTACACACAGCCCAGAATCTCGTCAGGAAAAAAAGTTTTTTCCTGACGAGATTCTTGGCAAGAATCTCTTGCCGGCCGAGTGTACACGCTCCATTCAAAAGAACCGCCGTTCTTTTGAATGTCACAAACGCGGTGACGTCATCGACTACGCTCGTCACATTTGATGCCATTGCTGCCATCTTGCTTCACCCTACCTATGCCTTGGAATCTACCGTGCATGCGTCAAAGTCATTTCGAGCATGCGCGGGTTTCCGTGGAGAGGTAAGTATACACAGGCTCGGGTTTCTCGGTAAGAACCTGCAAGAAAACTGCTGGCAGAGCTTTCTTGCTGAGAAAACCTTGCTTGTGTACGAGGCTTTTGAGTGGAACCTTTATTTAGACTGCGTTGTTATATATAAAAAAAAAAAACGAGCACTTGGTGGACATATTTGGTCAGTGATGTCAAACTATTTCTGCCTCTTTGTTAACTTGGCAGGGGATTCCTGGCCAGTAAATTAACCTCCCTGGCGGTACGATTATTTCAGAAAAAAGGTGCTAAAAGCGGTACCATTTTTTGCAAGGAAATTTGGCGTTTTATACTGTAGGCCTGTAATCCTTATATATAACTCACTTAAATCTGACCAAACAAGAGTCTAGTAGGCATCCCGGGTATGAAATTTTTTTAAAAACAAAATTATAAATTATAATATAATAAATAATTATAAATAATTATAACAGATAATAATATAATTATATAATAAAAAATATTCAATAATGTAATCAACTCAAAATCACTGAAATTTGCTCAGTTGCAGAATTGTCGCTGTCATTACTTTAATTTGTTTATGACAAATTTCCCCACAAATCGCTATTGCACAATTCTGCAAGTGATTATAATTTATTATCGCTGTTTTCTAGCTGCTCTAAAACCATTTTTGACATAAAGGGACACTTTTGGTTGCTATGGACAATCTACAGTTTGCAGGCAGAAAGAACAGTTTTTATTATATAAAAGTACATGTAGGGTACTGGGCAGAACACTAGGGACCAGGGGGTTGTGTATTTTTTACATACAGTACTGTAATCTATAAGATTACAGTATACTGTATGTAAGGTGTTTGTTTACCTTTTTGAATTTGGCGCCGTTCTCCGCCCCCATGCGTCGCAACGTCGCAGGGAACGGAGATCGGCGGCACACAGAGGCACTGTGTGAATCGAGCGAGGTCCCGCTCGCTCACACAGCGCGGTGGCATCGCTGGATCCAGGGACAAGGTAAGTAACTTTGTCTGTGGCTGCAGCGAGGCGAGCCCGAATCTGACTCGGGGTTACCGATCGTAGCCAAAAAATCTCACCCCGAGTCAGACTCGAAAATACCACCAGGGGGGTTAAAAGGGCTGATTAACGTCACTGGTAACTAACACGGCTGCGGGATTGTTCACCTGCCGGAGCCCTGAGTAGAGGGTGTAAGCTGTGTGTTAGTCTGTGGCAAAGTTAGAAATGGGTAATTAGCCCTCCTCCACAAATGGGGGAGAAGATGAACATGGTCACCTGCTCCAACAATCCTCTTAAAGTGGAGTTCCTACTAAAATAAAAATATTAAAAGTGTCCCATGGCGAATTCTATGTATATATGTATTGAATTGGGGATGGAGGTGATGTTGGGGTGACACCGGAGCTCTTATTATGTCTCTATATTCTTAGACCCCTTTCACACTGGAGGTGTTTTTCAGTTGCTTTAGCGCTAAAAATACCACCTGTAAAGCGCCTGAAAAATGCCTCATCCGCAATGCTCTGGCAGGAGGTCAAAAAAAGTCCTGCACGCAGCTTCTTTGAAGCGCTTTAGGAGCGGTGTATACACTGCTCCTAAAGCGCCCCAGCCCATTGAAATCAGTGGGCACTGCTGGTGAAGCGCCTACAAAGCACCTCGACAGCTGCGCTTTTAACCCTTTATTCGGCCGCTAGCGAGGGTTAAAAGCGCCCTGCTAGCAGCGGAAAGGCGCCTCTAAAACAACAGTAAAGCGCAGCTAAAATGTCTGTCTCTGTTAACAGATTTACTTTAAAAATAACATAATATGTACACTTACAGTACAGTTTCTTTCTTTATAAAAAAAACTAAAGTAGGCACTCAACGATTTTCCCATGAATCACCTACTGAGATTATATTATATTGCAAAAAAACAAAAAAAAAACAAGAAAAAATGGCTCCAAATGGTGGGAGTATATCAGTGAGTATACAACTAGAAGAACCCGATTTGAACTCAACCACCAGAGAACTACATAGGGTATATATAATGTACTGTATATATAGCATTACTCACAGGACTAGAATAAATTCACATTTTATTAACCGCTTCAGCCCCGGAATTTTTTTTTCCTTACAAATAGAGCTTTCTTTTGGTGGTATTTGATTATCTCTGCAGTTTTAATTTTTTGTGCTACTGTATAAACAAAAGAACAGCGACAATTTTGAAAAAAAAAACACAATATCCTTTCCTTTTTGCTATAACAAAAAAAAAATCCTCAGTTTAAGCCCATATATATTCTTCTACATATTTTTGGTAAAAAAAAACGCAGTAAGCGTATATACATTGGTTTGCGAAAAAGTTATAGGGACAGATTCTCAAAAGAGATACGACGGTGTATCGCAAGATACACCGTCATATCTCTGTTTTTGGCCCCGGGTATCTATGCGTCTGATTCCTAGAATCATTTACGCATAGATACGGCGTAGATCCGACAGGTGTAAGTCACTTACACCGTCGGATCTTAGATGTAATTCCACGCTGGCCGCTAGACGGCGTTTACGACGATTTCTCATTTGTCTATGCAAATGAGCTTGATACGCCGATTCCCGAAAGTTTTTGCGCCGCCTCGTCATCGTTTACGTCGTTTCCGTAAGCGTAAACTTACCCCTGCTATATGCTAATCTACTCTGTATCGTTCCAATTTTAGTATATGTCCTGCCGAAGCGATTACTAGTAATAAAATGAATTACGCGGCCTAACGGCGGGCCATTTACACTACGCCGCCGCAAACTACGGAGCAAGTGCTTTGAGAATACGGCACTTGCTCCAGTAAGTTGCGGCGGCGTGGTGTAAATGGCTTACGCTACCCTGCCGCGGATTCTACTAGAATCTGGCCCTATGTGTCTACAAAATAAGGGATAGAATTATGGTATTTTTATTATTTTATTACTAGTAATCTGCGACATTAAGATGGACAGATCGGACACCTTTGACACACACAGCTCCCGATCCTCGCTCTGTAACAAGCGATTGTGGGTGCCCAGCAGTCATCGCACCGGCTGGGCACTCGCATCGGCTCAGTGCCCCTAGTGGCCACAGGGCGAAACTACGTAACATAACGTCGTTTCGCCCAGAAGAGCAATGTTGCCGCAGTAAAACTGCGGCGGCTGGTCGGCAAGTGGTTAATGAAAAATATAACAGAAACATGTAAATTGTCTATTGCATTAAATGGTATTATACAAATACTCAACAAGCCCCTAAAAACATCTTTATAAAGTGATTTAGTTGATAAATATCAAATATTTTTCTTTCTTTGTGCCGTGAGCTGCAAGAATGTCTGGGCTCATTTTTAATTTCTAAACTCACTCTCAGGCCTCGTACACACGACCGAGTTTATCGGCAAAAACCATCAAGAAACTTGCTGGGAGATATTTTTTTGCCGAGGAAAACGGTCGTGTGTATATTTTCGTTGAGGAAACTGTCGAGAATCTCGACGAGCCAAAAAGAGAGCAAGTTCTCTATTTCCTCGACGGGAATGGAGAAACTTGGCTTGTCGAGTTCCTCGACAGCCTAACAAGGAACAAGACAAGGAAAACGATGTGTTTCGCCCGTCGAGTTCCTCGGTCGTGTGTACGAGGCTTCAGAAATGTATTGAAGTGCATCCAACACAAAAGAAGACTAACATATTCTACATTACATATTTATGGCTAAATGTTGCGCTTTGTGTCCCTTCTCTTCTTACACCTTTTTTTTTTATAGGAAGTTTGCTTGTTTAAAATATCAGACCATTTATTTTTGTGCCTTTTCCTGTTCAAACAAGACCAAAAAAGATGTTATTATTTAGGAAAACATTACCCTGAGCTGAGTGCATAACATGGAAATAGGCATGTTCACTTTTAGCTGACTTTAGCCAGTGACTTGTTGTTTGGGTATTCATGTGTACTGTGTCTGTGCTTGGTTTCCTGTTTCCGTTTTCTCAGGAATTTGTTGTCTGCATCAAAGACAAGGTAGGAACTATTCTGCAGCTATAAAACAACATGCTGTACTTGGCCTCTACTTACTGATGCAATGGATTGCACTGATGTCTATTACATGTTGCTTCCGTTACCTCTCACCAATTCTTTTGTAGTTCCGCTTCAGTCCCCATCCCAAAGTCTCGAGTGTCCTTATAAGGCTTTCCAAAACCTTTCAGTATGACCCTTTATTTCCTTAGGTATTGTTTTTGCTGATTAATCCCTATGCATACAATACATCAGAAACATCAGATGTGCCAGTGATTATTCCTGTAGTAGGAAATGGAACGAGGGATTGGTAACCACCACAATGTGTGAGAAGGTAAGATAATAGGGCCAGTGTATGTATCAACACTTCTATGGGGAGATTAAAAAGCACCACCCTCACTCCTACATACACAGGCCCAGATTCTCAAAGGGCTTACGACGGCGCAACGCCATGTTCGCCGTCGTAAGTCCTAATCTGGGCCATCGTATCTATGCGACTGATTCTTAGAATCAGTTACGCATAGATATCCATTAGATCCGACAGGCGTAAGGCTCTTACGCCGTCGGATCTTAAATGCAATTTTTTTTTGTCCGCTAGGTGTCGCCTCGGTCGTTTTCCCCGTTGAGTATGCAAATTAGCTAGATACGCAAATTCCCGAACGTACGCACGGTCGACGCAGTGAAGTTACGACGTTTACGTTAGGTTTGCCCGGCGTAAAGTTGCCCCTGCTATTGGGCAACCAATGTTAAGTATGGCCGTCGTTCCCGCGTCGAAATTTAAAAATGTACGTAGTTTGCGTAAGTCGTCCGTGAATGGGGCTGGACCCCATTTACGTTCACATCGAAACCAATGACGTCCTTGCGACGTCATTTGAAGCAATGCACCCTGGGATATTTTACGGACGGCGCATGCGCAGTATGTTCGGCGCGGGAACGCGCTTAATTTAAATACTACACGCCCCCTACCCACCTAATTTGAATTAGGCGGGCTTGCGCCGGGTGATTTACGCTACGCCGCCGCAACTTTACACGCAAGTGCTTTGTGAATAAAGCACTTGCCTGTAAAACTAACGGCTGAGAAAGGGTTTAAAAAAACACCCGCAAAGCGCCGCTTTGATTTCAATGGGCAGGGGTGCTTTAGGATTTTTTACTGTCCTGCCAGCGCACCGCTCCAGTGTGAAAGCACTTGGGCTTTCACACTGGAGTGAAAGGATCCACTCTTTCAGGGCGCTATTTTTAGCGTTATAACGCCTGCAAAGCGCCTCAGTGTGAAAGGGGTCTTAGGCTACTTTCACACTGAGGAGCTTTGCAGGTGCTGCAGCGCTACAAAATAGCGCCTGCAAAGTGCACTGAAATAGCCTCTTTTCTCACTCCAATGCGAAAGCCCGAGAGCTTTCACACTGGAGCGGTGCGCTGGCAGGATGCTCAAAAAAGTCCTGCTAGCTGCATTTTTGAGGCGCTGTAGGAACGGTGTACATACTGATTCCAAAGCGCCCCTGCCCATTGAAATCAATAGGCAGCGCCACTGAACTGCCAGCAAAGCGTCGCTGCTGCAGCGCTTTGCGGACGGTTTTAACCCTTTTGGGCCTCGAGCAGTGTGCTGGCAAGACGCTCAAAAAAGTTTTTGACAGCCACTGCTAGTGGCTGAATAGCGCCGCAAAAATGACAGTAAAGTGCTGCTAAAATAGCGGCGCTTTACTGCCGACGGCGCAACGCCCCAGTGTGAAAGTAGCATAAGTCATGTGCCAGGTATATGACCAAACAGATGCAAGCAGCCAATCAAATATAGTACTTGCTCAGTATGGATCAAATAAATTTGAATTATGCATAGCCATGGATGTAAATAAAGTGATTTGTGCAACAGCAGGTACTACTTGCACAAATCACTTTATTTATGTCTCTTTATATCTATGGCTATGCATAATTAACATTTATTTAATCCATATTGAGCAAGTACTATTTGACTGCTTGGCACTGGCAGTTGGAACCTGGCTGGCACACATCACACAACATTACATTACATTACATACACATGAATGATGATATGGATGGTACCTGGTCCTGGCCTCAAATGTGGCTGCAGTGTGCTAGCGCCGGCTCTGGTTCTACTCCCAATTCTACTCCCTCCTATCCTTTTCACTTCACTGTCGGGGTTCCCCAAGGTTCTGTTCTTGGACCTCTCCTATTCTCAATCCACACCTTCTCCCTGGATCAGTTGATTGCCTCCCATGGCAGGGGTGCCAAACCTTTTGAAGAGCAAGGGCCACTTAAGCGACTTGGTAACCGGTCGTGGGCCACAATAAGAAAAGAGTGGGTGGATGGCAGCCCACTCGGCTCTATAGAGCCCACTCTACTCTCAGCACACCAAAATCGCAGGAAATAGAAGTCTATGGCTCAGTACAGGTAACCCACAGGTGCACTTCTCTGCACCTGTGGATCAGTTTGAAAGCAGCTCAGAATCCACTGCAGAACAGATATGCCCAATATATACACACTGTGATTTTAGTAATAAACTTACCTTTATTAACAGTATACTGTTATTAAAGGTAATCAAGAGGTTACAGGTCACATCAGAGCGCTCCGCGGGCCACATGTGGCCCCCGGGCCACTGGTTGGACACCCCTGTCCCATGGCTTTCAATACTATTTCAATGCCGATGACACCCAAACTACTCTCTACCCCTCAGATCGTCTCCTCACACATCACTAATGTACTAACAGACATATCAGCCTGCATGTCACACCACTTCCTCAAACTCAATCTATCCAAAACCGAGCTCATAATATTTCCTCCACTGCGTGCCCCTTCCCCTGACTTCTTTGTCAAAATCAACGGTCCCCGCACGCCAAGGTTCTAGGTGTAATCCTTGACTCTGAACTATCCTTTCGGGCCCTACATTCAATCATTGTCCAAAGCTTGCTGCCTCAACCTACGCAACATCTCCAAGATAGGCCCCATCCAAACCAATGGCAACGCAAAGCTTCTAGTTCACTCCCTGGTTATCTCTCACCTCGACTACTGCAACACCTTCCTCATTGGCTTCCCCTTACATAGGATATCCTTTCTTCAGTCCGTCATGAATGCTGCTGCCAGGCTCGTCCACCCTACAAAACCTCCCTGTCTAGTACTCCTCTCTGTCAACCCCTCTACTGGCTTCCACTCACCCAACAAATTAAATTCAAGATACTAACAACAACTTACAAAGCCATCCACAACTTGGCCCCCCACTACATCACTAACCTATTCATAAAATACCAACCAAATTGTCTGCTTAGTTCCTCCCAAGACCTCCTGTTCTCGTGCTGCTTTTTCACCTAATCCCATGTTCACTGCCAGGACTTCTCCAGAGCCTCTCCCATGCTCCGGAACTCCCCACCCCAATCTGTGCAACAATCTCCAACTCTGTGCACTTTCAGAGGATCCCTGAAAACGCAGCAGCCCCCCCCCCCCCAATACCTACCTGAGCTCCCTCTTGATCCAGTGATGAGTACGAGAGCCAAATTTATCCTGGGTCTCGTCTCATTCCTCATATGCTGAGACAGCAGCTCCTGCTACTGTCAATCACAGCCAGTGAGCCATTGAGGAGCATGCACGGGTGGTGCTACGGCTCTATGTGTCTTGCATAGAGTGGGGCTCAGGATAAAACACGCACTTTTATAATGTTACATAGTTACATAATAGGTGATGTTGAAAAAAGACACAAGTCCATGTGAATGTTATAATTTCATGAAGATATTTTTATGACTGTATAATTATGTATTTTATAGTTCTACAATGATTTTATCATTATAATGTTGTTGTTTTTTGTTTAAGGTCCTCTACATTCTGCGGTTCACTTTATCTCTGTTTATTATTCATCTCTTTATCAATTACACTCACACTTCCCATTATTGACTTCTATGTGAATCAAGCTTACTGGCTTTGCCTGTGTTATCAGTAAGAAAAATCACACAATACAATGCCACACCAGTCTGTTGTCAGTATATGTCTGGTGATAATTAAGCTTACTCCAACAGTAATATTCTATGATATAGTGCAGAGCGTAACAATAGTGTGTAAAGTTATCAGGAGATACCGTATATACCGTATATACTCGAGTATAAGCCAAGTTTTTCCAGCACATTTTTTGGTGCTGAAAATGCCCCCCTCGTCTTATACGAGTCAACTTTTTGTGCCTGATCTCGTAGGTCCCCTGGACCCCAAACCTGGAACACATATCGCCCCACTCTTCCTCTATAAGTGTGGAATTTTTTTTTGTCCGGGGGACTTACGACTGGGGAGCACCGATTTTTTCAAAATCGGGCACCCCTTCCATTGACTCCCATGTTAAACGGTAATTTCTCTGCTAAATTTGGGGATTGGTACCGGCCAGCCGTAGGTCCCCTGGGCACACATGTAGCCCGAGTTCTCCTCTACAAGTGTGCAACGTTTTCTGTCTGGGGGACCTACGGCTGGGGAGCACCGATTTTTCAAACCCGGGCACCCCTTCTATATACTCCCATTTTAAACATAAGTCTTGTCATGGACACAGTGAGGCATGGGCACAGTGAGGCATGCACATGGACACATTGAGGCATGCAGATGGACATCCTAGGCCTATACTCGAGTCAATACGTTTTCCCAGTTTTTGGTGGTATAATTAGGTGCCTCGGCTTATATTCAGGTTGGCTTATACTCGAGTATATACGGTAATAGAGAAACAGTACAGTGATATGCACCAAATGAACCTTGAGAATAAGTGCAGTCAAACCATATCTAAACCCAAAAACAAACAGCTGTCTGACTACACTGATCTCTGGATTTCTGATTTACTGGCTTGCACTGACTACCCGCTTTGATTACCGAACCCTGACTATGTTTTGCCTATGCTTACTATTTGCACCATTTTTACCACTATATTAAAAGGTGTGATTTTTACTGCATTTTCTGTCTCCGCCTGATTCATGGTTCCTGACAGATCTACAGCAACAAGAGACAGCGCTGTGCATGGGCTGTGCTCAGAAGGACGATGCTTGCTTTTATTGTTCAGTGAAATAAAACAGACTTACAGAAAAACCTTAGGCCGGGTACTCACGAGCAAACATGTACGGTGAAACCGGTCCGTCGGACCGTTTTCACCGTACATGCCTGCCAGAGGGCTTATGTACGATGGTTGTACTAACCATCGTACAGAAGTCCGCGCGTAAACACTACGCGGGGCGTGTCCGCGTCGTCGCCGCGACGATGACGCGGCGACGTGGGCGGGCCTGCCATTTAAAGGCTTCCACGCATGCGTCGAAGGGACGGCGGGCGCTCGGTCTGTACTGACGACCATACATGTCCGAGCGGGCAGGATTCCAGCGGACGGTTTTAAAACACGTCCAGGAATATTTGCCCGCTGGGAAAAGGCCCGGCGGGCAAATGTTTGCTGGAATTCGGCCCGCTCGCGCCTACACACGACCGAACATGTATGCTGAAACTGGTCCGCGGACCAGTTTCAGCATACATGTTTGGTCGTGTGTACGGGGCCTCAGTCTGTTCCGCCCCCTTGCTGTGAGTGACAGGTTATTTACATATCTCATGCACTAGCCTGGAGACAGGCATTATTTTTTTATTCCCACCCCACTCCTTTTTTGAAGTCATGTGATTACTTTTCTGGATTTTGACTGGATGTTAGTGATAATAGCAGAATTTAGTGTAAGGAATACACAGGAGAAAATGCATGTTGACAAGGGGAGTGTAGAGGTGGGCGGGAGTCTACTGACATCACGACTCCACCCACCAAGCTCCAGACAACAGACCCACCCACAGAATCTGCAGTTTTTCAGTTCTTATAACAGACATTTGACAGGTAAGGATACATGCAGGAGGCATGTATATCCTTATAGATCAGCACTATGGGCCCTATTCTCCTAGATTTCCTGCGGGCGGCACGTAAGCCATTTACACTCTGCCGCCCCAACCTACAGGAGCAAGTGCTGTATTCCCCAAACACTTGCTCCGTAGTTTGGGGCGGCGGAGTGTAAATGGCCCGGCGTAGCCACGCGTATCTCCAAGGGGGCGGCTTCTATTTAAATTAAGCGCGCCCCCGATTCTAACGAACTGCGCATGCGCCGGGCTTAAAATAGCCCAGTGCGCATGCTCCAGTTCTCTGCGTAAAACGTCAATGACGCCGACGTGTGCGTCATTGACGTAAAGTCGTATTCAAGAACGACTTAGGGAAACGACGTAGCCGACGGAAAAACACGACGCGGACCCGACGCCATACTTAACATGGCCTACGTGGGACTTGCGTAAACTTACCCCTCATATAGCAGGGGTAAGTTTACTCTTACACAAACGACGTTAGCGACGGTTACGCGACGCGAATTTGTTCAGGAATCGGCGTATCAGGCTCATTTGCATAAACAAATGAGACCTGAACGTAAACGCCATCTAGCGGCGGGCGCAGTTATTACATTTAAGATCCGACAGTGTAAGTGACTTACACATGGCGGATCTTAAGTGTATCTATGCGAAAATGATTCTAAGAATCAGTCGCATAGATACACGGGCCAAAAAAGAGAGATACGATGGAGTATCCTGAGATACTCCATCGTATCCTTACTCAGAATATGGCCCTATGGCAGTAGTTTAGAAAGAATGAGTTAGGGGTTTACATCCACTTTAATGTATCATTCAGGAGTTTTTAAACTATAAAATAGTGTTGAATATATATAAACTTTTAAATATAATACATTTCTCTATATATCAGCTCTACACTTCAACCTTCCAACACAAACTTCAGGGTTTAAAAATACATTTGATGCACTTTAAGGTTTTGTAGGTCACTTTGAGATGCATTCAGAGATAAGATAATGCCTTTTGACAGTCTTAAGGCCCATAATGCAGACAACAGACCTGTATCTCTAGCAACAAAGATGTTTCCAAAGCCCTATATTATGAAATATTGATTTGAGCTAAATTAAGACATTGAGTCACAACCTTGTGTCTTGCTAGGATACAATTGTGTCTATGAAATAACACTGCAGTAAGTTTGGTACAAATATTTAAAGTCAAACATCGTCTATTTTCATTGGTACGCTAACTTCTTTGTTCTTCGTATCAATAAAAATGTATAACGACTTCATGCTTTGTTTTTAGTTTTTTGGAGTCTCTGAATTGTTACATACACTCACCGGACAGTTTTTAGGTACACTTGTTCAATTGCTTGGTAACATGAATTGCTAATTAGCCAATCACATGGCAGCAGCTCAATGCATTTAAGCATCTAGACGTGGTAAAGGTGACTTGCTGAAGTTCAAACCAAGCATCAGAATGGGGAAGCAAGGGGATTTAAGTGACTTTGAACGTGGCATAATTGTTGGTGCCAGACGGGCTGGTCTGAGTATTTCAAAAACTGCTGATCTACTGGGATTGTCATGCACAACCATCTCTATTGTTTACAGAGGATGGTCCAAAAAAGAGAAATCATCCAGTGAGTGGCAGTCATGCAGACAAAAAAATTCCTTTTTGAGGTCAGAGGAGAATGGGCAGACTGGTTTGAGATGATAGAAAGGTAACAGTAAGTCAAATAACCACTTGTTACAACCAAGGTATGCAGAATTATCTCTGAATGCACAACACATTGAACCTTAAAGCAGGTGGGCTACAGCAGCAGAAGACCACACCGGGTGCCACTCCTGGCAGCTAAGAAAACTGAAGAAAACTGAGGCTACAATTCGCACAGGCTAACCGCAATTGGACAATAGAAGATTGGAAAAATGCTGTCTGGTCTGATGATTCTGGATTTCAGCTGCAACATTCAGAATTTGGTGTAAACAACATGAAAGCATGGATCCAACCTGCCTTGTATCAATGGTTCAGGCTGGTGGTAGTGTAATGGTGTGGGGGTATTGTCTTGGCACACATTGGTGCCCTTAGTACTGATTAAGCATTGTTTTAACACCACGGCCTACCTGAGTATTGTTGCTGACCATGTCCATCCCTTTATGACTACAGTGTCCCCATCTTCCGATGGCTCCTTCCAGCAGGATAATGCACCATGTCACGAAGCTCCAATCATCTCACCACTGGTTTCTTGAACATGACAATGAGGTCACTGCACTCCAATGGCCTCCACAGTCACCAGAACTCCATCCAATAGAACACCTTTGGGATGTGATGGGAATATTCACATCATAAATGTGCAACTGTGTGATGCTTTCATGTCAACATGGACCAAAATCTCTGGGGAATGTGTCCAACACCTTGTTGAGTCTATGCCACGAAGAATTAAGGCGGTTCTGAAGGGAACACGGTACAAGCAAGGGGGCTGGTGAGTGTATACTTGTAATCCAAAATGTTCACCTATCTTGGTGCTAGCAGGGACCTAACATGTCACATAAACAATGCAAAACCACAAAAATAATGTAACTAGCAACAATCCACATGATTAATGGGTGTATGCAGTAAAAAAGCCTTTAGAACTATCCCGTAATGACCTCTGCGGTTGCAGACATTGCGGAGTAATGCATTCTTAAAGTTTGCAAAAGAAGCTTTTCATTTTTACTAGTATGCTGTGTACACACGATCGGAATTTCCAATGGAGTAAAATCCGATGGAATTTTCTGTCAGAATTCTGATGAAGCTGAGTCCCATCAGTCTTGCATACACACAGTCAGACTAAATTCCGACCTTCCAAAACGCGGTGACGTAAAACACTACGACGAGCCGAGAAAAATGAATTTCAATGCTTCCGAGCATTCGTCAACTTGATTCTGAGCATGTGTGGGTTTTTTCTCCGTGTGTGCCAGCCTTCTAATCGCTAATATACACACTGAGTAAGTGCCCAGGAAGTGCTGATACATACCGTAACTTGAATGACTTCACTGCATGTATGTTGAACTTTGAGAATAAAGGCTGCAATGAATGTCAGGGCCTCTTTTAACCACCTCTGGAAGATGTTACCCCTTCATGACCAGGCCATTTTTTGCTGTCTGTCACTGTACTACTTTCACTGGTAGTTGTGCAGTCATGCAATGCTGTACGCAAATTAAATTGATATACTGTATACATTTACAGCAGCATAAGGATTAAAATAGTCAATGTTGATTGAGAGAATGAAATTCTGCATTAAAAATGTTCTAAAAGTAAAGTTCTGTATAGTGAAAGCGGCTTTGTCCTCAAAATGATTTGTAGACTTTTGCTATTTAATATTCTTCCATGTGTTATGTTTCCCACTAAGATAATTCAGTAGGTCTCTGAAAAGCGTTATAACAGTCAATCTGGCTTAGTCATTGTATAAACAAACACCATCCCACAGAAATCCCCACAAGAACAGGACCTCTATAAAGGCCCGGAGAGATTTTGGCATCTACAAGCCTACAGCTATATTCAACAGAAACAGAGGTAAGCCTCCAGGATGGAAAGATTGAAAGCAAAAGGTGAAAGTTTTGAACCTATGTTTAATGTGAGTATGTCAGGTCATTTAAAAAGTACCGGATATACTCCAGTATAAGCCGAGGCACCTAATGTTACCACAAAAAACTGGGAAAACTTATTCACTCGAGTATAAGCCTAGGGTGTCCATAAATGAGCCCCTATTAGAGTATTAGAGCTGCACAATTATGGATAAAATGAGAATCACATTTTTTTTTTTGTTAAGAATAAAGATCGCGATTCTCTGCGTAACATCATCTTTCACATTATACAAAAAGCTGGGCTAACTTTACTGTTTAGTTTTTTTAATTCATTGAAGTACATTTTGTCCTAAAAAACTGCTTTTGAAAGACTGCTGCGCAAACACAGTGTGACAAAAAATATTGCAATGATCTCCATTTTATTCTCTAGGGTCTCTGCTAAAAAAATATATATAAATTTTTTTTTTTACTTTTTGCTATAATAATCATCCCCCAAAAATATATATATAAAAAAAAATGTTTTCCTCAGTTTAGGCCCATACGTATTCTTCTACATATTTTGGTAAAAAAAATAAAAAAATTGCAATAAGCGTTTATTGATTGGTTTGCGCAAAAGTTATAGCATTTACAAAATAGGGGATAGTTTTATGGCCTTTTTTTTTTTTTTTTACTACTAATGGTGGCGATCTGCAATTTTTATCGTGACTGCGACATTATGGCGGACACATCGGACACTTTTGACACATTTTTGGGACCATTGTCATTTTTACAGCGATCAGTGCTATAAAAATGCACTGGTTACTGTGAAAATTACACTGGCAGTGAAGGGGTTAACCTGTAGGGGGCGCTGTAGGGGTAAAGCGTGTCCTAGTTTGTGATTCTTACTGGTTACTGTGAAAATGACACTGGCAGTGAAGGGGTTAACCTGTAGGGGGCGCTGTAGGGGTTAAGCGTGTCCTAGTTTGTGATTCGTACTGTAGCTGGGCGTGTGACGTCACTGATCGTCGTTCCCTATGACAGGGAACAGACGATCAGTGACAAGCCACGGAGAAGAACGGGGAAAGGTTTGTTTACACATACCTCTCCCCCGTTCTTCAGCTCTGTGACCCGATCGCGGGACAGCGGTGGCGATCGGGTTCACGGAGCTTTGGACCGGGTCCTGAGCACGCCCGCGACCCACGCCTGGGATCTTAAAGGGGACGTACATGTACGCCCTTGTGCCCAGCCGTGTCATTCTGTTGACGTATATCGCCGTGCCGTGGCCCACAAGCAGTTAATCGTGCAGCTCTAGCTAGCATGAACCTCATATTAGCACAATATGACAGACTAACCTGTCAAACATAGTCCTCGGTGTCAGTGCTCACGCTGGCCTTCATTCAGGTTTAGTCTGTTTAGTCATATGAATGGCCGGGCTGCGATAACATGACTCCCATGCATGTGCACAGAATTTACATCATCATGGCACAGAGGGGTGCTGTAAATGTATGCCGAAATGTGTGTGACAGCGGACTTTAACACTGACAGGCAGAGAGAAGCATTTACAAAAAATAATACAAAAAAAAAAAAAAAAATTAATTTAATTCCGCTTTAAATGGTAAATATATATTTCTTTGGTTGGAATATACCTTAGAAGGAATATTACATTCTACATAGAAGATTATTTTGCATATTCGCACATGGGAAAAGACCCCACCCCCTCGGGCATCTGTTGTCTATCAAAGTATTGCTGTAGTGTTCAATGCTTCTGGTTTTCATTCTAGCATCTGGCATACCTGTAGTTGAGTCAGGCCTCCGTAAATGTAACCCCTTTGCTGCTGATAATCTTATGATCTGGCAACACCGGCTCCTAATGAACGAATGTGTAGACCAGATGTTCTCACACCACCGAAGACTTTTTCTCATCTCTTAGTTTGAGCAAACCTGCACAACATAAAATCATTCCTAGAAGCACAGATATGTATTCTTCTACATATTTTTCGTTTAAAAAAAAATCCTAATAAGCGTTTATTGATTGGTTTGCACAAAAGTTATAGCGTCTACAAAAAAGGGGATAGTTTTTTCGGCATTTTTATTAATATATTTATTTTACTAGTAATGGCGGTGATCTGCGATTTTTATCGGTACTGCGACCTTATGGCGGACACTTCGGACACTTTTGACAAATTTTTGGGACCATTGGCATTTTTATAGCGATCGGTGCTATAAAAATGCATTGATTGTAAAAATGTCACTGGCAGGGAAAGGGTTAACACTAGAGGGCGAGGAAGGGGTAAATTATGTTCCCTGGGTGTGTTCTAACTGAAGGGGGGTGGGACTGACTGGGGGAAATGACAGATCGCTGTTCATACATTGTATGAACATGTAATCAGTAATTTCTCCCCCTGAAAGGACCGGGAGCTGTGTGTGTGTAAACGAGCGATCACGGGTGCCCGGCAGTGATCGCGCCCGCTGGCACCAGGGGCGAGCAGGGGGCGTGCACGCGCCCCTAGTCGCTGAAATGCAAAATCACGTAATATTACGTGATTTTGTGCAGCCGACCTGCCGCCGTAAAACTGCGGCGGCCCGTCGGCAACTGGTTAACTAGAGCAGTAATGTAGCATTAGCCATTTCTTGATCACAGTTGGTGCCTGGAGTTCTACTTTAACCGCTTGATGACTGACCCCCGCACTTTTACTTCGGCAGAATGGCACGGCTTCACAAAGCTTTGAATTTCCCGCGCGCACCCCTGCCACGAGCTCCATGACCGTGCCCGCGGGACTCGCTGACTTGATGTCCGCCGGTGTCCCGCGATTGTGTCACGGAGCTCTGCCTTGTGCCAGGACACTGATCTACTGCTCCCTTTCATCGGGAGCAGTGATCAATGTTGTGTCACTGGTAGCCCAGCCCCCACACAGTTATAATCACCCCCTAGGACACACTTAACCCCTTCCTCGCCCCCTAGTGGTTAACTCCTTCCCTGCCAGTGGCAGTAATTAGTGCATTTCTATAGCACTGATCACTGTAAAAATTACAATGGTTACAAAATAGCGTCAAAAGTGTCCGATGTGTCCGCAACAGTATCGCAGTCCCAATAAAAAAAAAAAATGCCATAAAACTATCCCCTATTTTGTGGACGCTATAACTTTTGCGCAAACCAATTAATATACGCTTATTGCGATATTACCAAAAATATGTAGAAGAATACGTATCGGCCTAAACTATAGAAAAAAAAATTATATATTTTTTGGGGATATTTATTATAGCAAAAAGTAAAAAATATTGCTTTTTTTTCAAAATTGTCTCTCTTTTTTTGTTTATAGCGCACAAAATAAAAACCGCAGAGGTGACCAAATACCACCAAAAGAAAGCTCTATTTGTGGAGAAAAAATGGACGTCAATTATGTTTGGGTACCACATCGCACAGCCGCGCAATTGACAGTTAAAGCGATGCAGTGCTGAATCGCAAAAAATGGCCTGGTCATTTAGCAGCCAGTTCTTCCGGGGCTGAAGTGGTTAAAATTGTCAGTCTGCCCAAGACCAATATCTCACGTATAAGTAGCTGGTTAATAGGTTATTGAATGTGTGTCTGAACCCCAAAAAAGTTTAATATTTTGCAGTTAATCAGTCAATTGTGGCGGCTGCATTTGTTTTCTGAGGCCCCATACACACGATAGAATCCATCCGCAGATAAATCCCAGCAAATGGGTTTCTGCGGATAGATTCTATGGTGTGTACACGCCAGCGGATCTGTTTCCGCGGAGAAATCTCCCCTGGGATGGATTCCAGCAGATCGGATATTTGCTGACATGCACAACAAATCCATCTGCTGGAATCCATTCCAACGGATGGATCCGCTCGTCTGTACAGACTTACCGGATCCATCCGTCCAAAGGGATTCCCCGCACGCGTCGTAATGATTTGACGCATGCGTGGAATTCCTTATATGACAGCGTCGCGCCGTCGCCGCGTCATAATTGCGGCGACGGCGCGACACGTCATCGCCAGAGGATTTCCGCGCGGATTTCAATGCGATGGTGTGTACACTCCATCGCATCGAAATCTGCGGAAATCTTTGAGAGGATTTATCCGTGGAAACGGTCCGCTGGACCGTATCCGCGGATAAATTCTCTCGTGTGTATGGGGCCTGAGTCTGTGTTAGTTTTCATCTTATTTCTGTCCTTTTTCTGAATTTTAACACTTATCACACTTCCTGTCCTACGCTCACTCTTTGTATTGTATTACCCTAGACTGAGCTTCTTATCAGGACTACATACATCTCATCCGATCATCATCTCAAATACATAGGCTGGAGGTGTTTGGTGCTTCACATGAGATAGTTGGGAAAGCTGACAGCATCATTTAAAACATCAGTTTACCGCACAGCAAATTTACAAGAGGATTGGAATTCTGGCAAGATCAACAGGTTGTTTTTTGCTTGAAGAAAAATGTCTGAAAAAAATAATACTACTAATGAAGCTATCACATCTGAGGACTGGTAAGAAGTAATATAATAAATATTTGTTCCTGGGTTTAGATGGGTTACTTTGACTCTGAAAGAAAAGTTGAATGTGAAAGAGCCTAGACCTATGGTGCCCAGGCTGCAGCCCAGGGGGCATATTCAACCCTCGGGCACTGATTATGCAGCCTTCGGGGATTTTGCAGACAGTATTATGTGTTTTCATTACCTTGGCGCTTATTCAGGCTAGTAAAGGATTATATTCTATAAACTGGGTTCTAGTAGTTAAATTACATTTTCCGTTAAATTACATTTTCCTCTCTCCTTTTGCAGAAGTCATTTTAAGGAAACTGTAGCTGTCTCATGTAATATGTTTCCTGTCTCTGACTGTGGCCTAAAGATTGTTCACAGTCTCCAAAAACTCCTATAATGTGTCTACAGTCTCTGACCATCTTTTGTGGCATGCTTGTACTTTAAAAAATAAAATCACTTCAATATATGCATGCCTATCCAAACATAAATAATTACTATGTTCAAAATAAATAAGTGTCAACTCATATGATAACAATACAATATCACAATATTAAACAAAATGACATGTGATTATTGGTGCTTATATAAAGTCCTCTGAAGTGCAATTCATATGTATCTTATGTGACGTGAACCCATCAACAAACACATTCCAAAAAAAACTTCCTTATCCAATTAATCTATTTATAGGTGCTCCAAGGTCAAAAAACGATGTGCCACTACACGCATGCTCCCTCCCCCCTGTTAGGTGTATCCTCAACTCAAGGTGTGTGGTCTCACAATTAAGTTTGGTCACACGGCACTTTTAAGCCTCTCCAAGGCTTTATTAAAACCTGTACACAAATTGAATGCTCACATATTCCTGGTGCTTTCAGCGCACCAGGCTAAATTAGGAGGAAGACACGTGCCGACACGCGTAGGGGAGGGGCGAGGATGATGAAGACACCCTGACCCTTACTATGAGAGAGCAGTTCGTAGGGAAACAGCTATTGTGCGGCTTTTGGGGGAACATTAAATGCAATTGCCTGATTTAGCCTGGTGGGCTGGAAACACCAGAAATATGTGAGTACTCAATTTTTGTATATGTTTTAGTTAGGTTAATGTTTAACGTTATGTAGCGGCCTGCTCCTGTTGAACAGGTGCTGCTGTAAATTTAGTGGGGGACTGAGCTGCTATTTGGTTTAGACTAATATGATTAATGGCAAATTTAGCCTCTGTTCCAGCCATGTTTGTGCTGAGAGTTCCACCATTGTTCACCTGGGAATGTCATTGCCACCCCAGGCCAAGGGTGGCAGCAGCAAGGTCAGGGTGTATTGGGTGTTCCCCTCAGCAGCAAATCGGTGGGAGTGGTTGCCCCGCTGTGCATGCTGGGGAGGGGTACTTAAGGGACAGACACCATTGGCGGGGGGTCCGTTGTTCGCGCCTCGTGGCCCGCCTGACCTGAGGTGCGTGTCCTGAATCCTGACTCCGGGACCACATTGGTCCTGCGGGAGGAGGTCTCTTGATGAAGGAAGCCAGGGGAGGACCTATCCTGGAGGGGGCCATGCAAGAGGCTGGTACCTTGGGAGAAGGCCTGGAAACTTCACCGAAGGATGCACCAGACACTGAGAGGCTTGACGGTGTCGCCTGTCGGGCCTAAAGTTCTATCAGGCCTCGTACACACGGCCGAGAAACTCGGCGTGCCAAACACGTCGAGTTCCTTGGCGAGTTCAGCCCTGAAGCCGCCGAGGAGCTCGGCGGGCCGAGTTCTCCCATAGAACAACGAGAAAATAGAGAACATGTTCTCTATTTTCTCGACGAGTTCCTCGGCGGCTCCATCGGGCCCAAAGTGTACACACGACAGAGTTTCTCGGCAGAATCCGGCTCTGACCGAGTTTCTGAATTCTGAATTCTGCCGAGAAACTCTGTCGTGTGTACGAGGCCTCAGAGTTAAGCTGGAGAGATCCTGGTGCTGAATCCTGTGGCAGGGGATTCTGGACCAACAGTGTCTCCTCATAAAGGAAGGTCTGTGGCAGAGACTGTACTTTATCCCGTGCGCCATCCCGGCTGCTAGACCAGTGAGAGGGACCTATCTGGGTGAGCAATATCCACTTTGGCTAGAGTGGCGACGAGAACTGTTTGCTGGAAGCAGGAGTGTTTCCTATTTGTGACTATACACCTGAACCTACCTACCCTTCCACTCCTTTCCATTTCTTTCTATTGAAGTTCTACAAATAAAACCTAGAAAAAGAAGTGCATTGTGTGGACATTGAAATTCTTTGGACTCTCCTTTCACCCTGGACAGCGAGAACATAGAGGTAACGTGCCAGCCAAAAATACTCAGCAGCTCCTACAGGGGTAGTGCTACAGTTATAAGCACTATTAGAGCGTTTTTATTCATATGCACCATGATGCTATCCACTGATGTGGAAATTGCCTTATGGAAGAGCATGGAAGTTGTGAGACCAATCTGATCAGGGCCGGACTTACCATTGAGCAATAGGGGGCCCCGGGAGGAGGAAGCAGGAAGAGCCATGCCGCTGCTGATGAAGAGGTAAGAAGTCCCAACTCGCAACTCGGATCGGGGGGGGCGGCCCCCCCCCCCCCCCTCAACAACTTAGATCAGCTTCGATCTCGGCGGCACCCCCCCCCAGCTCCAGTACCCGCAGCCCTCCACCAGCACCATGCGTTCACGTGGGATGGACCCCCCCGTTCACGCGCTGAATATGCTCTCTTCTGAGTCCCACCAGCAGCACTCCCCCCGCTCCTGTGGCTACAGTGGTGAGTGCCTCATCCTGTTCCCCGCTGCAATGCACTCTCTCCCGCCAGCAGCAACCCCCCTCGCCCCCACCTTCAGCGGTAAGCAGCACTCCCGAGTGAGTTCCCCATCGTCCCCCCTCTCTCCCTGCAATGTGCCGATCAGGACACTCTCTCCCACAAGCAGCACGCTCTCCCCATCTTCCCCCACTCCAGGAGAGCTAATGTCTAATTGTGACAGGTAAGCTACTGACAATTCCGTTCGGTCTCCCTCGCCCCTGTCAGTGCAGTGCTACTTGTAGGAGCCTAGGAGAAGGAGCATCTCACTGTCCCCCCCCCCTCGTCCATCCCACGGTCCTCGCGTCCATCCCACGGTCCTCCCGTCCATCCCACTGTCTCCCTGTCCATCCCACGGTCCCCCTGTCCATCCCACGGTCCCCCTGTCCATCCCACGGTCCCCCCGTCCATCCCAATGTCCCTCCGTCCATCCCAATGTCCCCCCGTCCATCTCACTGTCCCCCGTCCATCTCACTGTCCCCCCGTTCATCTCACTGTCCCCCCATCCATCTCACTGTCCCCCCCGTCCATCTCACTGTCCCCCCCGTCCATCCCACAGTCCCCTTGTCCATCCTACCATCCTCCTGTCCATCTTACTGTCGCCCTGTCCATCCCACGGTCACCCTGTCCATCCCACGGGCCTTAGATATGATCGACTGATTTGGAGTGTTGAGATAGAATGGGCCACCTTGGTGTGGTGTTGATAGTGTGGTTTGCTATAGGTAGGATGGCCTACTTTGAACTGGCAGTGGAAGGTTTGGGTGCAGTGGATAGTAAGGGGTGTTGTAGATAGGGTTGGTTTCATTTAGGCCCCTTCCACGGTTAACGCAATGTGGCCACACCCTCTGTTCACCGTGGAGTACACAGCACACTGTAATACTACTCTCTTTAAGCCACACAAAGGTGTCCGAGATCTTTTACAATCCAATTGTCTAGATATAGTGTATACTACAAAAAAAATTGGAGTGCGCCAGAAAAGTGTTCGGGTTTGGCTTGAAGAAGGTGGCAAACCCCCCCCCCCCCGCTCCTCAACAACTTCCCCCCCCCCCCCGCTTCTCGGATTTCACCAAACTTAATTGAGAGGTCACACACATTGAGGTGAGGATATACCTAACATGGGGGGGGGGGGGGGTGGTCAGAGCACCCGTGTAGTGGCACATTGTTTTTTTACTTTGGAGCACCTATAAATGGAATAATTGGATCAAGAAGTTTTTTCATGGATAGTGATTTGTTGATGGGTTCATGTCGAAATAGTTGAACTGCACATCAGAGGACTTTATATAAGCACCAAAATCGCATGTCATTTTGTTTTAATATTGTGATATTGTATTGTTATCATATGAGTTGACACTTATTGATTTTGACACTGATTGATTTCACACGTAGTAATTATTTATGTTTGGATAGGTATGCACAGTGCAGCACATATATGGAAGTGATTTTCTTTTTGTATATGTGACTGTGATCAGTGTCAGCAGAGTGCTGTTAGCTTTCCTGTGAACACACACGGAGCTCGCAATGCCTATTTTTTTAAATGATGCTTGTAGTTTGAGACCATCTCTTGTACCATGCCCATAGTCTCTTATAGGATCCCTATAGTTTGTGGCCATGCCCAAAGCCTTTGACCATTTCTTGTGGCATTCTCATAGTCCTTGACCATCTCTTGTAGTATGTTCATAGTCTCTAACCATCTCTTGTGGCATGCCTGCAGTCTTTGACCATCTCTTGTGGCATGCTCATAGTCTTTGACCACCTTTTGTGACATGCCCCTAGTCTTTGACCATCTCTTGTAGCATGCCTGTAGTCTTTGATCATCTCTTGTAGCCTGCCCTTAGTCTTTGACCATCTCTTGTGGCATGCCTGTAATCTTTGACCGTTTCTTGTAGCATGCCCCTAGCCTTTGACCATCTCTTGAGGCATTCCCGTGGTCTTTGACCATTTCTTGTAGCATGTCTGTAGTCTTTGATCATCTCTTTTAGCTTGTCCGTAGTCTTTGACCATCTCTTGTGGAATGTCTGTAGTCTTTGACCATTTCTTGTAACATACCCCTAGTCTTTGACCATCTCTTGTGGCATTCCCGTATTCTTTGACCATCTTTTGTGGCACGCCTGTAGTCTTTGACCTTCTCTTGTGGCATGCCTGTAGTCTTTGACCATCTCTTACAGCATACTCATAGTCTTTGACCATTTCTTGTTATATTGCTTGTAGTCTTTGACCATCTTTTGTGGCATGTCTGTACTCTTTGACCATCTCTTGTGGCATGTCCGTAGTCTTTGATCATCTTTTGTAGCATGGCCATAGCCATTAACCATATACTACTGCATGTGTGCAGTTTCTAACAGCTTTCTGTAGCATTACATGCACTGTATATTATGATTTTCCCTTTTGTGATGTCAGCTCTGCATTTAAGGCCCCCTATAGCAATAAAGTTGATCACCAATTCACTAGACAGTTGTAATATTGTTTAATAAAGATAAAGAGACATTGGGTCCCAGTTTATGGACTTTTTAACACATGCTATTGACTAGGGATTGGGCGCCCTACTGCACTTCACACAGTTGACAGGAGAGCTAGTTGACAAGACTACCTGCCCCGTCTGTGAATTTTTTTGATACATTTAACAAAGAATATGAATATAATTAAATTCAAGTTGCAACAATGAAGTCATAGAGCTAATTGAGGAAAGCACAGCTGAATCCCCTCTGCTGTTTAAGCACTAAACACACATGGATTTCCCTCTGTAAGTGTGACAGGACACTGGGGAGGAAGTTCTCTCATTATGGGACATCTGCTTGCCTTTGTACATATACCTTTGATTAGAAGTACCAGCTATTGATGATGTTATAATAACACAAAATGCAAAAACAGGAAAAAAAACATCCCTGTTTTCTGTGCTGTCTTCCCATGAGAATAAAGCAGACATTATTTCCCATGTCTGGCCTTTAAGGATTTTGTAGTTATTTTGTGCTTCCCATGTTATCTTTACAGTGTGAGAGGGATATTATCCAGCTAACTGTATACAAAATAACTCTGTGTTCTTCAAACAATTTGTGTTTTCAACATTGTTTTAATATATATATATATATATATGTATATATATGTATATATATATATATACACACACAGTATCTCACAAAAGTGAGTACACCCCTCACATTTTTGTAAATACTTTATTATATGTGACAACACTTAAGAAATGACACTTGGCTACAATGTAAAGTAGTGAACAGCTTGCATAACAGTGTAAATTTGCTGTCCCCTCAAAATAACTCAACACACAGCCATTAATGTCTAAATCACTGTCAACAAAAGGGAGTACACCCCTAAGTAAAAATGTCCAAATTGGGCCCAAAGTGTCAATATTTCGTGTGGCCACCATTATTTTCCAGCACTGCCTTAACCCTCTTGGGCATGGAGTTAATCGGAGCTACACAGGTTGCCACCAGAGTCCTCTTCTACTTCTCCATGATGACATCACGGAGATGGTGGATGTTAGAGACCTTGCGCTCCTCCACCTATTTACCTACCGTATTTATCGGCGTATACTGCGCACTATTTTGCCCTGAAATTCAGGGCAAAATCATTGGTGCGTGAAATACGCCGGTTCCCAGCTTCCCACGCCGAGTTTGGACTACTGCGCTGGCATATACCGAGCGCAGTACACTCGTGTATAGTCGGGCAGGCTTGGCTCCTCTCGCAGTCACGTCCTGGACGTACAGGACGCATAGGACCTGACCGAGAGAGGAGACGAGCCTGCCCGACTATACACGAGTGTACTGCGCTCGGTATATGCCGGCGCAGTAGTTCAAACTCAGCGTGGGAAGCGGAGCTCGAGCGGGGAGGACACCGCAGAAGGACGCCGGACTCGACAAGGAGGACACCACCGAAGCCGCAGACGGACGCCGGACCCGACGAGGCCGCCGATGGACGCTGCGCAAGACACCAAAACTGTAAGTACTAAAATCTTTTTTCCACAGGAATGCGGGTCCACTTTAGGGGTGCGCGCTATACGCCGGAGCGCGCAATACCCCGATAAATACGGTATTTACAAAAATGTGAGGGGTGTACTCACTTTTGTGAGATAATGTAGATACATTAGGTACACCTGTTCAAATGCTTGGTAACACAAGTTGCTAATCAACCAATCCCATTGAAGCAACTCAGTGAATGGCCACTGTGGCTGAATTTTCAAGCCTGCCTCTAGCAAAGAAACAGGAAGATTACAACTGGTACCACATGTGCCCACCCACCAGACCTTAACTGTGGGAGAGAGCCCAGGGGGAACAGGCTGAGTAGTTGGGAATCCACATGGAATGATTCTGTGGCTGCTGGAAAGCAGTGTGCACCCTGGGGAAAATGCATTGGGTTTCAGGGAGAGCTGCTGAGGCTATAGAAAGCTGTGCGGAGACTGTTTACTGCTAAGAGCAGGGAGAGACTCATGTGCTACTATGTGTTCAGGGAAAACTGCTAGGGTATGTGTCAAAAGCCATGGGACTCTGCTGCTGAGCACATGTGATGGGCTAGCTGTCTTGTGCAGAGTATGAGGACTGTGAATGTGTTACTGATCCTATGATGCTGAATAGGACCATATGCTGACCTGTGCTGTATGCTGAGTGATGGCAGAGAGACCAGTAAGTGCAGGCTTAAGAGGTAGCCTAGGAGGCCACCTGAGCATGGGAGTTGCCATTGGCGGAATGGGATGTGTCATGGAGGACTTCACCTTAACACATAAATGGTTATAAGGCTATGGGCTAAAAATGCCCTTTGTGCTTCCTACAGGAAGTTTTGCTATAGGGTACTTGTTCACTTTGCTCCATGTATTACAAATCTCCTAGTTGGGGGTGAGAGCTCCAGCAAGAGCCTTAATGCTGGTAGGACTAATGCCTCGTACACACGACTGGTTTTCCCATCGGAAAAACTGCGATAAGAGCTTTTGGCTGGGAATTCTGACCGTGTGTATTCCCGTCCGTAAAAAATCCTAGCGGGAAAACCGTGCATGCTCAGAATCAAGTATGAGACGGGAACGCTCGTTCTGGTAAAACTAGCGTTCGTAATGGAGATAGCACATTCGTCACGCTGTAACGGACTGAAAAGCACGAGGCTGAAAAGCGTGAATCGTCTCTCACCAAACTTTTACTAACTCGCGGATCATCAAAAGCAGCCCAAAGGGTGGCGCAGTTGGAATTGAGCTTCCCCTTTATAGTGCCGTCGTACGTGTTGTACGTCACCGCACTTTGGACGGGAGAATTTGGTCTGACCATGTGTAAGACCATGTGGAAAACCATAATTTTTTTATCCAACGGGAAAACCGTTCATGTGTACAAGGCATAAGTTGTGAATCCCATTGGCCTGTGGTCTAGTTAGGGCCTCTTTCCTGTAGAAAGGCCTTAACACTGCCATTATTATTATTATTATACAGGATTTATATAGCGCCAACAGTTTGCGCAGCGCTTTACATCAGCTATTACCTTGTGCATTATAGTACCGGTTTGTTCGCCTGTGAAAATTGTATTTGACATCTTTGTATGTTTTGCTGTTGCATTTCTTTGTGAAACCCAACCTTTCCTTACAGGGATTTTCCTGTTGATAAAGTCCATTCCAACTGTTCCAGGTGTGTCAGTGTTTCTTGGGTCCGGGGTACAAAGCAGGTCATCACTATTGCAGGGCAAGGGGACCCAAACAATTCAGTGGCTCCTCTGGGAGTAGCATAACAAGTAGTGTTCAGTCCCATAGCACAGCCCCTTTTAGCAGGGGTGAGGACCGAAATTTTCTCTGCTGCAGTTTCGCTTTCACTTATAGGACCCTTCCCCACCCTGTGACAGGACAGTGAAAGGAGAAGCAGCCCACTAATTATCTCATCTCTGGCATTCCACTCTCCTCCTATTCGCATAGCTCCCTGCACTGCAGCACACCTTACTAGCTTTTTCCTCCCCTTCTTTGTGCTCTGCTGTATAAAGATGACAAGAGGCTGATACCATGTAAAATTCAGCTGCTTACACTGCTTGCATTAAAAAAATAATTGAATGGTGACTTAATAAAGCCAGAGCCTAGAGCTCAGCTTTAAAATTCACAAGCTAAATCAGCCATTGTTGACCACTCTCCCTGGCCGCTGACATATGCAAAGAGAGTGACACATGACTGTCACTTGAAATAATACAAGGTCTTTAATATGCAATTTAATTTGACATCCTGCTACAACTATTCTATTTTGTATGAGAGCCAAGATGCTGGCTCATGGAAAAAAATAGGACCAGAGTCTTTGTTCAAGGATTTTGCAGCCCTGAATCGTTTATAAGATCGATGGTTCATATTTATCAGCAATTTCTGTACAGGTTGGCAAAAGAAAAGTAATACTTTAAAGTGGCACTCCAAACATTTTTTTAGTCTTGGTTAGATTGAGGCTAAGACAGAATAATCACCAGGGTTTTTATGGTTGTGTCTTCACTGGAAAGTTGTCCCAGACAACAGTAGGTTATTTCTTTAATTATTTTGCTGCCAGAGCCGTTTTCATGTTTTTTGCACATGCGTTTAAAAAAAAAACAGCAAAAGAGAGAGGGAGAAAGCCACAAATTACTGTGTGGAGTTACAGAAAGAAGAACAAGAAGTGAGGATTTCTCAGAAGAAATAAGGGCATTTAAACGCAAAATCAAAGGATGAGGTAAGAGAAGGAGGACGGCACTAAGGTAAAGGAAGCTATTTAGGGAATTTTTTGTTTTACCTTTACAACCCCTTTAAGCCCTACACTTTTATTTATCTTTGTTTACAGCTATTATGCAATTAGCCGTGTTAGCTGCTAGTCGCACACAGGCAGTGCAGGGTTATTTTTAGGGTTGTCCCGATACCACTTTTTTAGGACTGAGTACAAGTACCGATACTTTTTTTTATGTACTCGCCGATACCGAATACCGATACTGTTTTTTAAATGTGTCCCCAAATGCAGCCATGTCCCCCCACATATGCAGCCATGTCCCCCTACAGATGCAGCCATGTCCCCCCCATATGCAGCCATGTCCCCAAACATATGCAGCCATGTCCCCAAACATATGTAGCCATGTCCCCCACATATGCAGCCATGTCCCCAAACATATGCAGCCATGTCCCCAATTATATGCAGCCATGTCCCCAAAAATATGCAGCCATGTCCCCCACATATGCAGCCATGTTCCCCACATATGCAGCCATGTCCCCAAACATATGCAGCCATGTCCCCAAACATATGCAACCATGTCCCCAAACATATGTAGCCATGTCCCCCCACATATGCAGCCATGTCCCCAAACATATGCAGCCATGTCCCCAAACATATTCAGCCATGTCCCCCACATATGCAGCCATGTCCCCCACATATGCAGCCATGTCCCCAAACATATGCAGCCATGTCCCCAAACATATGCAGCCATGTCCCCAAACATATTCAGCCATGTCCCCCACATATGCAGTCATGTCCCCCACATATGCAGCCATGTCCCCAAACATATGCAGCCATGTCCCCAAACATATGCAGCCATGTCCCCAAACATATGCAGCCATGTCCCCCACATATGCAGCCATGTCCCCACATATGCAGCCATGTCCCCAAACATATGCAGCCATGTTCCCCACATATCCAGCCATGTCCCCCACATGCAGCCATGTCCCCCACATATCCAGCCATGTCCCCCACATGCAGCCATGTTTCCCTATATATGCAGCCGTGTCCCCAGAAATATGCAGCCATGTCCCCCCACATATGCAGCCATGTCCCCCACATATCCAGCCATGTCTCCCCACATGCAGCCATGTCCCCCCACATATCCAGCCATGTCCCCCACATGCAGCCATGTCCCCCACATGCAGCCATGCCCCCCACATATCCAGCCATGTCCCCCCACATGCAGCCATGTCCCCCACATATCTAGCCATGTCCCCCACATGCAGCCATGTCCCCCCACATATTCAGCCATGTCCCCCACATATGCAGTCATGTCCCCCACATATGCAGCCATGTCCCCAAACATATGCAGCCATGTCCCCAAACATATGCAGCCATGTCCCCAAACATATGCAGCCATGTCCCCCACATATGCAGCCATGTCCCCACATATGCAGCCATGTCCCCAAACATATGCAGCCATGTTCCCCACATATCCAGCCATGTCCCCCACATGCAGCCATGTCCCCCACATATCCAGCCATGTCCCCCACATGCAGCCATGTTTCCCTATATATGCAGCCGTGTCCCCAGAAATATGCAGCCATGTCCCCCCACATATGCAGCCATGTCCCCCACATATCCAGCCATGTCTCCCCACATGCAGCCATGTCCCCCCACATATCCAGCCATGTCCCCCACATGCAGCCATGTCCCCCACATGCAGCCATGCCCCCCACATATCCAGCCATGTCCCCCCACATGCAGCCATGTCCCCCACATATCTAGCCATGTCCCCCACATGCAGCCATGTCCCCCCACATATCCAGCCATGTCCCCCACATATCCAGCCATGTCCCCCCACATGCAACCAAGTCCCCCACATATCCAGCCATGTCCCCCCACATGCAGCCATGTCCCCCACATATCCAGCCATGTCCCCCACATGCAGCCATGTCCCCCACATATCCAGCCATGTCCCCCACATGCAGCCATGTCCCCCACATGCAGCCATGTCCCCCACATATCCAGCCATGTCCCCCCACATGCAGCCATGTCCCCCACATATCCAGCCATGTCCCCCCACATGCAGCCATGTCCCACACATATCCAGCCATGTCCCCCGTACCTAAATGATGATGCCGCCGCCGCGTTAATCACAGCGCGGGGAACAGATTACAGTCAGCTTTCGTTTGAATAGCTGTTTTCCCTGCCACGCTGTGTATACACTCCCCCTTGCTCGCGATTGGACAGATCCGTCCAATCCCGAGCAAGGGGGGAGTGTCTATGCAGGGAAAACAGCTATTCAAACGAAAGCTGACTGTAATCTGTTCCCCGCGCGGTGATTAACGCGGCGGCTTTGCGATATACGGCGGCTTCGGCAGCGGCGGCGGGGGGGGACTGGGGGGCAAGTATTCTATTTAGGCATCGGGGGTATTTGCAGGAGTACGAGTACTCCCGCAAATACTCGGTATCGGTCCCGATACCGATACTGGTATCGGTATCGGGACAACCCTAGATTTGAAATTTTTGGCCAGATCAACAGGTATCAAATAGATATAACTAAACGCTTTCAATTTTGTATTTAACAGACCGAAAGGAATCAAATTAAAGAAACTCATTGTTTTTACAGGCCTATTACCTATATGTCACCTTGCTGGCATCAACGAAGCAAAGCTAGAATTGGTTGGAAGCGCTTTGACAGGTCTAGAACATTTTAGAATATGCCTGCAACACCAAACGTTTTAATGACCTTCACACTTTTCTAAATGCCATAAAATGCTCATAAATAAAGTGTTACTAAACCCAGTAATATGAAAATAGTTTATCTGCTCCACACAGTGCCCACAGCTTAGAAATCATCTTTTTACATTAAAATACTGCCACTATATACCTTTTGAATGATCTATACCATGGTTATATAATAAACTGCAGAGTTTCTTCAGTGCTGAGAGTTCAGGAAGGAGGAGATTTCCACTGCTGCCTTTATACACGCCCACATGTGTGATGTCAATATCATGTGACCTGACTATCTCAGAGAACAAGTAAATGTTCTCTCCAGCATAAAAGACATAACTGAGCATGTGCAGGTCGGCTGCTCTGCCTGTGTTAGCTGGCTTTCCCCAGATAGACAGTGCAGGAAGGAAGAATCTGTGCATGCAGGATAAAACAGTCTTTTTACACAATGCAGAGGATTAACACCTTAGGTTCCACCGCGAGTACAACAAGCATGCTATGCTGCAAATGCAGTCTGATTTTACTGTTGTGGGTTTAGTACACTTAACAAAAAACAAGGACTGTGATTAATCTCCTTCACAGCAAATCATTTTCCCCAATAATACAGGTGCTCTTTAAACAGAACAGATTGGATCCACAACAAAATTAATAAGAAGATGGAGCTTTTAAACTTTCAAATTGCAAAATTCTTTAGCAAAATTGGCACGTAGCTAACTACTGCATCTCCTAGCAAATTTACTAATGAATTTTGTGTTTTGAATGTGTCTGAAATTACCTCTCAAACCAAAAATCAAAATCAAAATATAAAGATAAGTAGAATACAATATACATTTTCCACTTGGATCCTATGAGAAGGCTCTGCAGCACTGAGTCATGGTGTATTCTCCATGGTGTTATTGGGATAAGTACAGAGGACCACTTTCCATATATCTTCTTTATGATGTGCGAACTGTACTCTGCAGCTACAGAAAGTCTCTGCTATTTGGCAGAGCATTCTTTGTCAAATAAATTCCAATGCAGCAAAAAAAAAAAAAAAACACAAGGCTCTTATTCAACGAGACTGGAAAAAAGCAATGCTGTACAAAGTTCAGTAACCCATAGTAACAGTGAGAGATCTACTACAGTAAAGCTGTTGCTAAAAGGAAAATACCAGGGTGCTACGGCTAGCTTATTAAAATGCTAGGTCCCTGGCTTGGCTGTTGCCTTTTGCTTTCAATATTTTCAACCAACCCACCTTCAATGTGCTTTACCACTCCCCCTCCCTCCCCACTTTTGCAAATCAAACCCAATGTAGGGTTTTATGCCACGTACACACGACCGTTTTTTATGACGAGAAAAATTCAATTTTTTAAATTGGTCGTGAAAAACGGTTGTGTGTATGCTTCAGAGCATTTTTCTTGACGATATTTTTTCTTATCGTTTTTCACGTCGTGAAAAACGGTCGCGTGTATGCTTTAACCACTTAAGACCCGGACCAAAATGCAGCTAAAGAACCAGGCCCCTTTTTGCGACTCGGCACTGCGTCGCTTTAACTGACAATTGCGCGGTCGTTCGACGTGGCTCCCAAACAAAAGTGGTGTCCTTTTTTTTCCACAAATAGAGCTTTATTTTGGTGGTATTTGATCACCTCTGCGGTTTAAATTTTTTGCGCTATAAACAAAAATAGAGCGACAATTTTGAAAAAAATGCAATATTTTTTACTTGTTGCTATAATAAATATCCTCCAAAAATATATAAAAAAAGTTTAGGCCGATACGTATTCTTCTACCTATTTTTGGTAAAAAAAAAACGCAATAAGCGTTTATCGATTGGTTTGCGCAATATTTATAGCGTTTACAAAATAGGGGATAGTTTTATTGCATTTCATACATTTTTACTTTTTTTTTTACTACTAATGGCGGCGATCAGCAATTTTTTTCGTGACTGCGACATTATGGTGGATACTTCGGACAATTTTGACACATTTTTGGGACCATTGTCATTTTCACAGCAAAAAATGCATTTAAAATGCATTGTTTACTGTGAAAATTACAATTGCAGTTTGGGAGTTAACCACAGGGGGCGCTGATGGGGTTATGTGTGATCTCATGTGTGTTTACAACTGTAGGGGGGTGTGGCTGTAGGTGTGACATCATCGATTGTGATTCCCTATATAGGGGGACCCACGATCGATGACAGCGCCACACACAGCTCTCCCCGTTCTTTAGCTCCGGGGACCGATCGCGGGACTCCAGCGGTGACCGGGTCCGCGAGTCCCGCGGCCGCGGAGCTTCGGACCGGGTCGCGGGTGCCATTCTGCCGACGTATATCGGCGTTAGGCGGTCCTTAAGTGGTTAACGAGGGGGAGCATTTTTTTTCACGAACGTGTGTATGCAAGGCAGGCTTGAGAGGAATCACGACAAAAAACTTTGTTTTTTGCATGACATGAATAACGGTCGTGTGTACGCGGCATAAGAGTTCTTTCAAATTATTTTAGAGCTTACATTGACAAGGTCACTCTCCTGCATACATTGCAGTGCTCAGGTCTAAATATTGCCCCCCCCCCCCCATCGCTTGGTCTTGTAGCCCATTCCAGCCTTGTGTAGGTCTACATTCTTGTCCCCGACATCCTTGGACAGCTCTTTTGTCCTGGCCATGGTGGAGAGATTGGAATCTGATTGACTGATTGATTGCTTCTGTGGACAGATGTCTTTTATACAGGTAACAAGCTGAGTTTAGAAGCACTCCATTTAAGAGAGTGCTCCTAATCTCAGCGTGTTACCTGTATAGAAGACATCTGGAAGACAGAAATATTGCTGATTGATAGGGGATCAAATATTTATTTCACTCAAATGCAAATCAATTTATAACTTTTTTTAAATGCGTTTTTCTGGATATTTTTATTGTTATTCTGTCTCTCACTGGTAAATTAAACCTACCATTAAAATTATAGACTGACCATTTCTTTGCCAGTGGGCAAACGTACAAAATCGGCAGAGGATCAAATATTTTTTTCCCTCACTGTACATCCAGTGACTTCACTCCATGTTCCCCTCCTTTGTCACCACACTCTCCAGATAATAATAACACAAGCGCTTTGTATAAAACAGCTTTCTTTCTCCTGTCCCTGCTGCTCTCATTCTTGAATTAAGGTATATCTCTCTGAAGTACTCTGTCATGAATGCATGTAAGGGGTGATAGAAACCAGGCAGCTCTATCATAGTGAAATTTCATTTACTTAATGTATAAAAGCATATATAAAAAAACTACTCATACAATTTAATCGTTTGCATTACACAAGCCAAAATTTGCATGTAGTTTTACTTCCGACCCACTACGTACGTCTGCGTTCCACAGGCTGGAAGGGAGGAAGCGGAAATGACGCAAACAAGTCCCTCCCAATGCGTTTTGTCACTCTGACATCATCAGAAGCCCGGGCAATGTGCAGGCACTATAGTACGGATTTTACATTTACATTTTTAGGGTAATTCTTTGCTTAGGTGCCTGTATATAAATGAGGTCTAAAAGTTATTATTATTTCTCACAATCGGGTATTCTGGTAACACCAATGCCATGAGCCTGTACATTGGTAGGCTCAGGGCAATGGTGTTCCTACAACACCTGATTCTGAAAAACAAGGAGATTTTAAAGAGCACCTCTATTTTAATAGACAACAAATGTTATAAGGATCTGTAAATGTCATTTTGGAGGTTCCCTGTTAACAACAGATCACAGATATTACAATATGTACAATATTCTTAGGATTCCTAAGAATTAGGAATTAGGATTTTTTCATTGGATGTTCCGACCGTGTGTGGGCCCCATTGGACTTTTTTTCGTCGGAGCTTAGAAATAGAACATGTTTTATTTTTTTCCGATGTAAAAAATTATTTTGAAGATTCCGATCGTCTGTGTGGAATTCGTACAGAGGAAAAAACACGTATGCTCAGAATCAAGTCGACGCATGCTCGGAAGCATTAAACTTTATTTTTCATGGCTCGTCGTAGTGTTTTACGTTACTGCGTTTTGGACAGTCGGAATGTGGTCTGACAGTGTGTATGCAAGACAGCTTGAACGGAATTCCGATGGAAAATTCCATCGGATTTTTTTTTTATGCAGATCTCTGCAAAAGCACACAGAAAACAATGGTCTGCACTTACACCGAGCTGTCAACTTTGGGGCCGAGCAGTCCGGAAACTGCAACATGTCTGCATTTTTTTACACTGCTCCGCAAACTATGAGCGTCACCCTGCATTTGTATGTGTAAGTGAAGTATCACTGCGCTACCAAAGACGAGGGGAAAGGGATACTGCTGCAGCTCTGAAGGTGTGTCAAACCCAAAGTGAACGTATAAGAAAAAATAATGCTGCACTGTATAAGTGAGGATAAATAGATACACCTAACAGGTGATGTGGAAATCGTGAAATCCAAATAAAGAGCATATATCACATATACATTAAGTGAGTCAAAATGGCTGAAAAGTATGGACTCTAAAAGTAAATAACAATCCAAAGTAAATTAATAATCAAATCCAAAGTGAATATATAGTGCTGAGTGCAACTGTGAAAAACATGCACTGAAATCCTCAGAGTTGCATAGATACAAAATATAAGTGACTGATATGTGAACTACAATATGGATCCGTGTTCATTCAAGCAATAGGCAGAAAAGTGCTGGTGCTTGTGCCAAAATTCCCAACTTGAACGGTGCTGAGAGAAAGCATAGGTTTCCTGTTTTCCTTTAAAGCTGGTGAAGATATCCCCTTACCTTACTGCTGTAAGGTAACAGCATGTATAGACCCCTTTCTGGGCAGATACAGCAAGAATCCCGGCCGTTTCCTGATACAGCGTCTCCTAGTATCATTCAGCCTCTATCTGTGGACAGAGCTCCCCTAGGGTATCCCGTCTGATAACAGTAACCCTCCCGTGGGCACATACGAATGAGCAACAGGCTCACGTCACCTCCGGTGCCTCTGGCAAACTCGATGTGTGTTTGTCACGTGACTTCATCAGGAGTCACGTGACTGCATACTGCAAACCCGGCATTTTTAGCTGAGCTGCAGTGCATAGAAATTAAAAGAGTGTCACTTTGGGGCTGATTTACTAAAACTGGAGAGTGCAAAATCTGGTGCAGCTCTACATAGAAACCAATCAACTTCCAGGTATTTTTTTCAAAGCTGAACTGAACAAATTGTAGCTGATTGGCTACCATGCACAGCTAGGGTGACCACATTTCCAAACTACCATTCAGGGACACCCCCCCTTCCCAAAAATCAGCTTGTGCTGTAACGAATCACAGCACAGTGATTGGACACAAGAGGCGGGATTTATGATTTCTCCAATCACAAACAGGGGGCAGGGATTGTGCTCCTCCAGGCATTCCCAGCCGGGACAAGTACTGCCAGTGAGTAAAGCGGTGATGTGGCAGCCTTTTTTGGGGTCATTAGTTTGGCTTGGGTGGTAGCTGTGTCGGTTTAATTCCAGGACACTGTATTGTCCTGGAATGAAAGTGCCCGGGACAGACCTGCAAAATGCGGGACTGTCCCAGGCAATCCGGGACACGTGGTCACCCTAGGCACAGCTGTACCAGATTTTGCACTCTCAAGTTTTGGCAAATCAGTTCCATTGTGACATTCCTATTAAGTTAACAAAAAAGGGGGGAAACAAGTGCCTTGTGTTGTAAAAATGCAAGACACCATCCCTCAAAGCAGCACAATTACTACCCATAGAGAACAACTGAATTTTTTTCTCTGCATGTAGTGTGAACCCACCCTGGCAGTCCCTGTCCTGACAACTGCCTGACCTGACACTACCTTCTGAGGGATCAGTGTGTCAATTTTCAGATGACCTGTCGCCTCTTGATATGATCTGAAGGGTCAGATACTGAGGGTTGGAGTTATCAATTATTCCCTGGTAAAATTTGCGAAGTAAAAAAATATATAAATCCGCCCAAATAAGATGTGCCTCCATTTGCCAAGCATTTTCTTAGGATAATCCCCTCTATTCTTTGGGTGAATCTTGTTATTCCAGATCTTGCCATGGTAAATCTTTGTAGTACAGTAGCACCTAATCTTAACTTTTGGACAAATCTTTTGTGAAGATATTTTGGGCGAATCTTAAATAGCAGAAATGTCCTTTTGTCCATTTCCTGGCATGCTTTCCATGGTGCTGAAACTGCTTTTATGCGCAGTGCTGATGTCATAAGTTGTCGTGATGTCACGTAATGTCAGGGTACCCCATTCACTGGACACCCAAAACCATGCCAGCGGCAGGAATATCTTCAGTGCTCAAACACTGAACAGTGAGGAAAGGTGGGTCTTGCTCCTCTGGAGTCTGCATTATGTTTACATTTGAAGACAAGTGACATCATGTGTGACATCACAGCATTTCCTACCCTTAGGGTTTGCATGCATTCCAGTCTAGAATATAGGTCTTTTAGGTTGCCACAGCTGGGGACTAGGTCTTGGTAACATCAAGAAGTGACGTGGTTATATCACAACATGCGCCCATTTCCAGAACTTGAAATTACGTTATTCTGGGATGAGATTGGATGGGATCATAAAAGGAGGAGGTGCAGAGCGGTAGGTGACAGCATTTTTCTGCCTAAAGACCACTAGATGGACCATTGGGAGGATGTAAGTGGACAGGACATAAACTATTTGGGGGAAACCACTTTCATGTAAAACACTGGCCTCATGGTCCAGGTAGTACCTTGGCGTTCTTCCACTTATGTACTATCTCCGTGGCTTTTTTGGGGCTTTTTTGCTTCTAGTGTCTTGTCTGGTCACTGTTGTCCTTTTTGGAAGCCAGGAAATACACATACAAAATTCAAGATCTTTGTAGTAGTTTGTACTTTTCTTGTGCTGTTTGCGTTTCTGTATTTGGCATTTACCCCTATATCTATAATGAACATTTTAGGCCATGTTGAGTTTCTGATCATTGAAATGTTTTTAGAGATTTATCTTGCAAACTATCTTATGGAGCTGCACGATTAATCGTTAAAAAAAAGTGATCTTGATTTAACCCCCCTCACGATCTTAATCCGGAATTTCCATGATTCATGTTAAACAAGTACAGAGCCGTTCTCTGCTCAGAACTGAAAAAAAACTCAGCCGGCAAATGTTTATCAACATTTCTGAGCGCTGAGATAAAAAGAAACATTTTATCATGTGGTTATTTTAGATCAAAGGGATGAACTTCGGTCTGCAAATGAGGCAAGTTTAAACACTTAGGGGCAGATCCACAAAGAAGTTACGCCGGCGTAGCTATTGATACGCCGGCGTAATTTCAAAATTCCCACATGGTATCTTTGTTTTGAATCCTCAAAACAAGATACGACGACATTTGGGCTTGATCCGACAGGCGTACGTCTTCGTACGCCTTCGGATCTTAGATGCAATTTTTCGGCGGCCGCTAGGTGGCGTTTCCGTCGTAATCCGCGTCGAGTATGCAAATTAGCTATTTACGGCGATCCACGAACGTACGTCGGCCCGGTGCATTTTTTTCCGTCGTTTGCGTGTGGCTTATTCCGGCGTATAATTAAAGCTGCTATATGGTGGCGTACTCAATGTTAAGTATGGCTGTCCTTCCCGCATACAATTTTGAATTTTTTGCGTCGTTTGTGTAAGTCGTTCGCGAATAGGAATTTGCGTAGAATGACGTCACCGTCGTAAGCATTGGCTGGTTCCGGTTTAATTTCGAGCATGCGCACTGGGATACCCCCAGGGACGGCGCATTCGCAGTTAAAAAAAAACGTTGATTACGTCGGGTCACGATGTATTAACATAAAACACGCCCCCATCACAGCCATTTGAATTCCGCGCCCTTACACCGCGAGAGATACACTAGGCCGCTGTAACTTACGGCGCAAATTCTTTGAGGATTCAAACCAAAGCAAAGTAAGTTACAGCGGTGTAGCGTATCTTAGGTACGCTGCGCCCGGCGCAGATGTATGTGGATCTGCCCCTTAAAGACTAAGGGCCAGTTCACACCAGACGCAGTTTCGTGTGCATTTTTCCTGCACTAAAAATGCATGCACAGTGTTTTCCATGTATTCCAATGGCTCTAGTTGGCTCTAGTTCACACCATGCAGTCAGTTTCCGGTCAGTTTCCGGTGCTGAAACTGACCGGAAACTGTTCAGAGCCCCATCTATTCGTTATTCTTCAAATATTTGTTTAATTATTACAGTAATACAATTATGGAAAAGTAAGCAATTAAAATGTGAAAGACGAATAAAAAAAATTAAAAATCTGATATTTCTTTAACTAAGCCTTTTTCTGACACTTGTTGCTTACAAGTTAAAAATCTGTATTTTTTTCTAGAAAATGTATTAGAACCCCCAAAATATTATATAAATTTGCAATATTTTATGTCACACTATATTTGTGCAGTGGTCTTTCAAATACCATTTTTTTTTCGAAGGGTACAATTTCATGAATAAAAAAAAAAGTGAAGTTAGCCCAATCATTTTTGTATGATGTGAAAGACGATGTTATGCCGAGTAAATAGATACCTAGCATGTAATGCTTTAAAATTGCGCACACTCGTGGAATGGCGACAAACTTTGGTACTTACAAATCTCTATAGGCGATGCTTTAAAAATTTGTACAGGTTACTAGTTTAGAGTTATCTGAGTTTTTTCATCGGAAATTCCGAGGAATTTTATCGGACTTTAGATATAGAACATGTTCTATTATTTTCTGATGGAATTCCGTCGGAATTCCAATGTGATTTGGCTGGGCAAAAGCCAGATCGTGTGTATGCGGCATTACAGATGTGTGGTTTGAACACCGTTTATATTTGCGGGCACGACTTACTAATGCGAGCAGGGAGGGATAGGGACGCTTACATTTTTTTTTATTCTTATTTATTTTATAAATTTTTTACACTGTCCTTTATATATATATATATATATATATATATATATATATATATATATATATATATATTTTTTTTTTTTTAAATCACTTTTATTGCTGTCACAAGGAATGTAAACATCCCTTGTGACAGTAATAGGCAGTAACAGGTACTCCTTATGTAGGGATCTGGGGTCTATGGGCCAGATTCACGTAGGGCAGCGGCGGCGTAACGTATCGTAGATACGTTACACCGCCGCAATTTTTCATCGCAAGTGCCTGATTCACCAAGCACTTGCGATGAAAACCTACGCTGGCGGCCTCCGGCGCAAGGCGGGCCAATTCAAATGGGCGTGTGCCATTTAAATTAGGCGCGCTCCCGCGCCGGACCTACCGCGCATGCTCCGTTTCCGAACTCCCGCCGTGCTTTGCGCGCCGTGACGTAATTTTTTCGAACGCCGACGCGCGTAGTGTACTTCCGTATTCCCGGACGTGTTACGCAAACGACGTTAAATTTTAAATTTCGACGCGGGAACGACGGCCATACTTTAGACAGCAATACGATTGCTGACTAAAGTTAGGGCACCTAAAACGACGACTAACTTTGCGACGGGAAACTAGACTAGCGGCGACGTAGCGAACACGAAAATCCGTCGGGGATCCGCCGTAACTCCTAATTTGCATACCCGACGCTGGTTTACGACGCAAACTCCCCCCAGCGGCGGCCGCAGTACTGCATCCTAAGATCCGACAGTGTAAAACTATTACACCGTCGGATAGTCAGTCAGTCAGTCAGTCAGTCAGTCAGTGTCAGCGGTGGAGTAGGGTGCTTCGGACCTTCCGCTTACGAGCCTGCTCTCACCCAGACCTGGCAGTCAGAAGCTAGGCAGGCTCTCTATTACCTGTGCTGCACAAGGAAAACCGCAGCTCCTAGGAACCAGGAACCAGCTCCTTCTCTCCTCGTGGACTCCATCTTTCTCCGCAGGTAAGACCCTGTCTCTCAGGGCCTGCCATCCTGGGGAACCACTGACGACCGTCCTTCTCAGGACAGCCGTCACACAGACCCCACACTGCGGCTCTCTGCCCCGTCTTTCGCCCGGCATCGCCGCCCGCACGGCCACCCACGATTGTGGTGGCCCCCAGACACCCCCCCTGGGTGAATTTTCGGCGCTTTCCGGCGTTTTTACACGCCCGCGCCAGCCTGCTCCTTTTCGCGGCCGCCGCGCCTCAGGAAAGTCCGCGGCTTCAGCCGCGGCCTACCGGCGCGCCGACCGTACTCCCTGCACTTGCCACCAATAGTGCAGATCTCTCAGGATTATCGCCCCCGCACCCCTAGAGGTCCCCTCCACCCCCTGTTCAGCAACCAGATCGGTAAAATTATTTTTTTACCAAGCTGACAGCCCCCCCAGCCTGGGTCCTGTGTTTTGCCTGGCGGCCATCTTGGTACACCCCAGCAGCAGTGACACCCAGCATCCCCCCCTTCTCCCCTCCATAATCCAACAGTCTTTGATCCAGGGTTTGATCCGATCGCCTTTAGGGATCAGGAAGGAATTTTTTTCCCTGCCGCAGCACATTGGCCAGCTTGCCCAGGTTTTTTTTGCCTTCCTCTGGACCAAAATAGCCGAGAGCGAGGATTCTGCGAATCCTCTCTCACCCAACACCTGCACCCCCGCCCACGGTGACTGGCAACAATGGTTAAATTGCGATACTCTGCGGAAACCATTTGGGGTCTGAGACAATTCGCAACAATATTACCTGCCGTCACCACAAAAGCCTTAAAAACAGATCAACTTTTGAGATTCGATCGTCGACCGATCATCAAAAATTTCAACCATTCAACACAGCTCAAGCACATATCATGTGCGTTGATTAACACTAGATCGGCAGTAAAACACCGATCAGAAATCCACGATTTCTTACTACAAAACGATCTAGACTGCCTCTTTATTACAGAAAGTTGGCTTTCAGACGACTGCAACACCATTCTCGGAGAACTGGTACCAGCAAATTATCGCATCTTAACGGAAAACAGAATAGGGCAAAGAGGAGGAGGCCTGGCGGTGATTCATAAGACTCATATTGCAATCACTAAACCGGTCCTTCAAAATCCTCTACCTTTTATGGAAACCCTTACGCTTCAACTTCAATCTCACTCCCAGGAGACCGTTCACATTCTCCTCTGCTATAGGCCACCTGGGCCCAAATCGCAGTTGCTACCAGCATTAACGGAGTTCATATCCACTTACTCCCTTAACAGCAATCATCTTTTGCTGCTCGGGGATTTCAATCTGTGGGCCAACTCCTCACAGGATCCCATCGCGGAGGCCTGCATCGACCACCTGGAAGGACTAGGACTACAGCAACTTATATGCGGACCCACGCATGCTTCAGGTCACACACTCGACCTAATTTTCAGACAAAATCTGAAAATAAACATTTTGGGTAATGAACCTTTGCCATGGACAGACCACCATGCAATTAGCTTCATAATTCCCAGAATTCCACTAGTTATAAAAACACCCAAGCCGGTGACAATACACTGGGCTAGATCTCAGAAGAAGCTCCACTCGGAACTCTTCAAATCTACCCTGGGAAACCGAATTGGGGCTATTCCTCCTCAGCTAGCAGCCTCAGATACACTGGATGCCATAAATGCAGCTCTGCTACAGTCAGCCGACTTAGCAGCACCAAAGCGCAAAGTCCGCAGCCGGGAAAAAAAGTCCAGCTGGTTCAATAACCAGCTGTCGCTACTGAAGCAAGAGCGCAGAAGGGCGGAAGCCGCCTGGAAAAGAAGTCCTTCAGAAGACCGCCTCAACCTCTACAAAGCAGTAACAACACGATATCACAAAGAAATCTTCAAAGCCAAAAAACATCACTTTTCCGTGGTGATTAACAGCGCCATGAATCGCCCACGAGAACTCTTCAGGATGGTCACCCAGACCATGAATCCGGGATGTCTTGAAGTCCCCACTTCAGACACCCAAGAGTTCTGTAATGAACTATCGGATTTCTTCATCAACAAAATTGAAAAAATTCGGGTAAGTATTCTGCAAAACAATACTCCGCTCAGCCCCCTCTTCAATCAACTACAAAACACCGACAGAAATCCTCTACAATCAACTAAGTTCATTCTGGAACCAATCTCCGTCAATACCACCAAAAATATCATTGGTGCGTTGCGGAACAGCACAGCACCCAATGACATCATTCCCACCAAGCTACTGAAGGAATGTGCCGACATCCTGGCGCCTCCAATCACACAGCTTATAAATCAGTCATTTAAAGAAGGCATAGTGCCTTCCCTGCTGAAAGAGGGCACAATCCTGCCGATCTTGAAAAAACCTAATTTGGATCCTATGGACCCAACTCACCGCCGTCCCATAACAGGTCTAAATGCTCTGTCCAAGATAATGGAGAAAGTGGTGGTAAAACAGCTGCAACAGCATCTGGATACCCACAACCTACTTGATCCATTTCAATCCGGTTTCCGTCCCGGACACGGGACGGAAACGGCCTTACTGAAAATATGGGACGATGCGCTCGAGGCCGCAGACGAAGGAGAATCTTGTCTCCTGGTTCTGCTGGACCTAAGCGCAGCCTTCGACACAGTAGACCATAAATTGTTACTGAGACGACTAGCAGAAGTCGCCGGAGTCGCAGAAAATGCTTTACAATGGTTCTCCTCTTTTCTTGGAAACCGATCACAAACAGTGAAACTGGGATCTTTCACGTCGGAAAAACGCACGGTGCCATGTGGGGTCCCCCAAGGATCCCCCCTATCACCGGTGCTGTTCAATATCTATCTTCGTCCTCTCTTTGATATTATCAGTAGCCAAGAACTACTCTATCACTCTTATGCAGACGACACGCAACTGTATTTTCGCATCTGCCACAAAAAGGATCATCATCTCAGATTAGAGAAATGTCTCTCTTCAATAGAAAACTGGATGACTAAGAGTTATCTTAAACTCAATAGCGCTAAAACAGAACTCTTTATGTTTAATGCCAGTCGGAAGAGTCAATTGGCAACAAACTGGATACCACCGCCCATTCTGGGACAAATCATCTCCCCTAGCGCCAAAGTCAAAAGTCTAGGAGTCACGTTTGACACCTTCATGACAATGGACGCACAAATAGGGTCAGTAGTCAGCGGGTCGCACCATTTGATGCGCCTACTACGCAGACTTATTCCATTTATCCCCAAAGAAGACGTAGCAGTCGTGGTGGGAACAATCGTGAATTCCAGACTGGACTATGCAAATGCCCTTTACCTCGGGCTCCCCAAGTACCAAATCGCTCGTCGTACAGTCGTACAGTCGTACAAGTCGTACAGAATACGGCCGCAAGACTGGTGACTGGGAAAAAATCTTGGGAATCAATCTCACCTTCACTGAGATCCCTTCACTGGTTGCCAGTGAAAGACAGAATTGCATTCAAAGCACTCTGCCTGACACATAAGTGCATCCATGGGAAGGCTCCAAGATATCTATGCGACAAGATCAAACCTCACAATTGCAACCGCATTCTGCGATCCACCGACCAAAATCTGGTCAAGGTTCCAAAAACCAAATACAAGTCCAAAGGAGAAAGAAGGTTTGCTTTCCAAGGCCCCAGGCTTTGGAATGCTTTACCAACCAGCATTCGGTTGGAGCAAAACCACCTGTCTTTCAGAAAGCAGATCAAAACCCTGCTTTTCTGATGGCATGAGACACAAACAACCAGCGCCCAGAAGCGATTCAGTTCGCATGTGCCGCGCTATATAAGTTTTTCATTCATTCATTCATGCACACCTGTCGGATCTTAGAGATATCTATGCGTAACTGATTCTATGAATCAGTCGCATAGATAGAAACAGGGATACGACAGCGTATCGGGAGAAACGCCGTCGTATCCCTTTTGTGAATCTGGCCCTATAAGACTCCAAATCCCTCCTTTTCACTTAAAAGCATTCAAAATGCTTAGTTTGGCTGTTTTGAATACTGTAATTTTTTTTTTCATTTGGCGCCTTTAAGGCTTCCATAAACCGGAAGTGATATTATGACATTGCTTCTGGGTTACTAGATCCGAGACCCAATCAATGCTGATTCTGGCTCTGTTCGGGTCTCCGGCCAGCCGGTCGTTAAGGCCTCCATAGTTGGACGTGAGAGCCCGGGTGAGCCGCGAAAGGTGGCAGGAGTGGGGGGGGGGTGGACGTCCCCTCCGGGTGCTTGTAATAACAGCCGAGCGGCTGCTTCGCCGCATCAGTTGATAATACAAGAAATCTGGCCTTCAGCTCTAAAAAAAAAGTACCGGGGTGATGCGTGCAGCTGCAAGCATCACCCCGGTATACGTATTAACCCTTAAAGTCAAGGCCGCATATTTGCATTACGTCGCCCTGTAGGGGTTAAAGGGGTTGTAAGGGTAAATGTTTTTTCACCTTAATGCATCCTATGCATTAAGGTGAAAAAACATCCGACAGCACCGCCCGCTTCGAACCCCTGTTTTACTTACCTGACCCCTCGAAAGTCCCGCGCTCGTCCCGTCATCCTCCTCGGTTCTCAGCCTGACCGTTGATTGGCTACACTGGATGGATTGAAAGCAGCGCAGCCATTGTCTAGCGCTGCTGTCAATCAAATCCAATGACACGGCGCGCCGGGGCGGGGCTAAGTGATACAGTCGGCAGCTATGGCCACCGCTGTATCACAGGAGCGTGCCCGCAAGAGCTTTCCACCATGCAAGCTCGCTTGTATGAAGGTGGAAAGCTCTTATGGGGAGGGAGCCGAGACAGCCGCCGAGGGACCCCAGAAGACGTGGATCGGAGTCACTGTTTGCAAAATGAGCCGCACAGTGTAGGTAAGAGCCGGTTTACACTGGGGCGACTCGTCAATGCAATGGAACCGTTCTAATAGGAGTGACGCAAGTCGCTCCAACTTAGAAAAAGGTTCTTGCACGACTTCGGGGGCGGCTCGGGGCGACCTGCATTGACTTCTATACAGAAGTCGTTTTGCAGGTCGCCTCTGAAGTCGTCTTCAGGACGACTTGCAGAGTCGCCCCCGAAGTCGTGCCGAGGAAGTGTGAACCGGCTCTAAGTATAACATGTTTGTTATTTTAAAAAATGTACTTTAGTGTTCCTTAAATTACTTAAAAATTGCATTTCACGTTATCTTTAAAAATCAACAGCCAGTTGTGAATTTTAATACATTTAATTATGAAATACATTACAAAACAAGCACTCCCTTTGCTGCTATCAAGCAAAATGTATATGAAAGTATTAATGATTAATATGCTTGTGCTCTGGCTGTTTCCCTCTCACCCACATCTTCAGAATTCTTCAGCAACATCTCCGATTGCTAGGCAACACCTGTATGCGGCCAGCAATGTCTATTCTTCAGGATCAGCGCAGGAGTAGAAGTGGTGACACTGCGCAGATCCTCAAGCAAAACAATGACCAGCATGTGCAAAACAAATACTGCTTAAAGGGACAGTGAAGCATTAGCAGTCCCGGGTAAAAAGCACCGCTGCTTGCTTTCAATCTGACAAATTGCTGCGTCTCCGTACCGCATAGGTTATTTTGCCGGGGACCTGCAGTGGCAGCATGAAGCATAAACCCGACTACAATATCTAGCTCCCAACTGTCCTTCGAGGGACAGTCCCTGATTTGGAGCAAAGTCCCTCTTGTCCCTCTTCTCTCCTCATTTGTCCCTCATTTTGGTCTGATCTTTATAATTGAATATAAAATGCACTTTTTATCATTAAACAAGTGTTTGCCAGAGCTAAACCTTTCATCCAATTTCTAAATTCCTGCATTTGTAAATTTCAAATACCAGTATAAAGGAATAGTAGTGGTAAAAAAAAAGCACTTTTAACTAATAATTGTTTTTTTATAATTCTCCTTTAACCACTTCAATACTGGGCATTTCCCCCCACCTTCCTGCACAGACAAAATGTACGTCCTTTCTCCCCCCACAAATAGAGCTTTCTTTTGGTGGTATTTGATCACCTCTGTGGGTTTTTTTTTTTTGCACTATAAACAAAAGAAGAGTGGCGATTTTGAAAACAAAAGCAATATTTTTTACTTTTTGCTATAATAAATATCCCCCAAAAATCTATAAAAAATATATTTTTTCCTCAGTTTTGGTCGATATGTATCCTTCTACATATTTTTGGTAAAAAAAATCGCAATAAGCCTATATTGATTGGTTTGCGCAAAAGTTATAGGGGCAGATTCACATACAATTGCATGGGTGCAGCATATGTGAGATACGCTACGCCGCTGTAACTTACTTTTGGAAGCTTTGAATCCAGAAAGAATTTGCGCTGTAAGTTACGGCGGCGTAGTGTATCTCTTGCGGCGTAACGGCGCCTAATTCAAATCGGCGAGTAGGGGGCGTGTTTCATTTAAATGAAGCGCGTCCCCGCACAGAATGAACTGCCCATGCACCGTCCCTAAATTTCCCGCCGTGCATTGCGCTAAATGACGTTGCAAGGACGTTAATGTTTTGACGTGGACGTAAATTACGTCCAGCCTCATTCACGGACGACTTACGCAAAGAAACAAAAAATATTTTCAAATTCGACGCGGGAACGACGGCCATACTTAACATTGCGTACGCCACCAAATAGCAGCTTTAACTATACGCCGAAAAAAGCTGAACGGAAACGACATAAAAGAATGTGACGGCCGCTCGTACGTTCGTGGATCGTCAGAAATAGCTAATTTGCATACTCGACACGGATTACGACGGGAACGCCACCCAGCGGACGCCGAAGAATTGCATCTAAGATCCGAAGGCGTACGAAGACGTACGCCTGTCGGCTCTAACCCAGATGCCGTCGTATCTTGTTTTGAGGATTCAAAACAAAGATACGACGCGGGAAATTTGAAAGTACGCCGGCGTATCACTAGATACGCCAGCGTACTCTCTTTGTGGATCTGCCCCATAGTGTCTACAAAATAGGGGATAGATTTATAGAATTTTTTAAATCCTAATAATGGCGGTGATCTGCGTTTTTTATAGCGACTGTGATATTGTGGCGGACACATCGGACATTTTGACACTATTTTGGTACCATTATCATTTATACAGCGATCAGTGCTATAAATATGCACTGATTACTGTGTAAATGTGACTGGCAGGAAAGAGGTTAACACTAGGGTGGCGATTAAGGGGTTAATGTGTTCCCTAGGGAGTGATTCTTATTGTGGGGGGGAGAGGACTGACTGGTTGAGGTGACTAATCGGTGTCCCTATGTAGAAGGGACACACCATCGGTCTCTTCTCTCTGACAGGACGTGGATCTGTGTGTTTACACACACAGATCCACGGTCCTGCTCAGTTACTGGGCAATCGCGGGTGCCCGTCGGACATCGGGATGTGGCGCGCCCGCCCCCTGTCATATGACATCCACCCAGAAAAATAGGCTCATCTTCCCGCCGTCATATGACGGCGGGCGGTGGAGTAGTGGTTAAGGGGCGTGGCAGGGTATGTGTCCTATGCCTACATACTTTTGATAATAGGTGTCCCTCGTTACCATCTCAAAAAGTTGGGAGGTATCCAAGTACTAACCGACCTAATATACTAACAAAGGGCCAGATCCACATAGAAATAGATCGGCGCAGTGTATCAGAGATACGCTACGCCGCCGTACCTTACCTGGCGTAATTTCGAATCCTTAAAGATTTTGCGCCGTAAGTTACGACGGCGTAGTCTATCTCTGGCGGCGGAATTCAAATCGGCGATTAGGGGGCGTGTTTCATTTAAATGAAGCGCGTCCCCTGCACCGAATGAACTGCGCATGCTCTGTTTCTAAATTTCCCGCCGTGAATTGCGCTAAATGACGTCGCAACGACGTCATTTTTTTTAACTTAGACGTGAATTACGTCCATCCCGATTCACGGACGACTTACGCAAAAAAAAATATTCAAATTTAGATGCGGGAACGACGGCCATACTTAACATGGCAAGTCTAACTTTACGCCGCAAAACAGCAGCTTTAACTATACGCCGGAAAAAGCCGACTAGAGACGACGTAAGAGAATGCGACGGCCGCGCGTATGTTCGTGGATCGTCGGAAATAGCTAATTTGCATACCCGACGCAGAAAACCACGTGAACGCCACCCAGCGGACGCCAAAGTATTGCATTTTAGATCCGAAGGCGTACGAGGACGTACACCTGTCGGATCTAACCCAGAAGCCGTCGTATCTTGGTTTGAGGATTCAAACCAAAGATACGACGCAGGTAATTTGAAAGTACGCTGGCGTATCAGTAGATACACCGGCGTACTCGTTCTGTGGATCTGCCCCAAAGTGTCTGAAAAGTACATATAATTCTTTAATAAGGTGTCTGGAAAGTTCCCCCAAAACCCAGATGAAAACAGATAAATCACCCCCCCCCCTATACACAGCCCCCCCTACCCCATTCACACACACATAATGCAATAAAGGTCCTGCAGTACTTTATAAAGGGGCATTTATACTGCATTGTGGGTGCACATTGGAAAATACCAAAAGCCAACCATTTAAACCATACAAATGGCCAATCTCTGATTGGTTGTGACATCATCCAATCAGCAGCTCATTGCATGGCATGTCCGCAGCTTGACACTGCTTGAAATCACCATGATGTTCAGCAGCACACGCTGTGAGTTACTACAAATCACTTTCCCTTCAGTTACTTGGCAGTGGCAGTTGAAAATCACGGCTGATAGCTGAAAGTTGATAACATCACATGACACTTATTGGAAGTGGCAGTTGATAACGATGACAGGCCGCATAGAACAATACTTCGATCAGAGTCAGATCAGTTTTTTTCCATTTAAAAGCTGCAAAAAAAAAACTTTCCTGTAAATCATATCATCCCACATTTGTTGAGGCTAAGAGGAGCCGGAATGATCCAGTGCTGAATACGGGAAGAACAAACAACAATATTTATCACTAGCAATAACTGAGCTGTGTTTGCACCTGGGTGTACTGGGTCCCGTGTGAAAGAGAAGTCTGGAAACTGATATGAGCATGGATCTAATGGGATTTGGGTATTGTACAGGAGGACAGCTGTGCAGAGTCTACTCTGAGCAGAGCACTGTCCTCTGTCCAAGAGCCCATTGTAAGTGGCTCAGAGGCTTAAGCTGAATGCCTAATAATAACCGGACACAATGGTCTCATCTAAAAAATGTGATGCCATTTATTTACAGTGTAACAGATGCCGACATTTACATCACACTCACTCGGGAACGCACACAAAATCGATTGCTTTCTTGACACGCAACAGAAATGTGCTGCCCTTCAGCAGATATGTGGCAGGTGCCATCATTTCTTATAGGCATCTCCAAGTATCTGCTAACACACGCATGGTCGTGCACGCCACAACGCATGGTGCCTCACGCATAGGGCAGCCCACTGAAATGAATGGGCTGCCCTACAGTTTAGGCTGACCAGACATCCCCGGTTTCCGTGGACAGTCCCCGGACCAAGTCTGTCCCCGGATTGGATTTGAACAGGGGCTGGGGGAATTTCAAAGACTGTCAGTGCAGAATAAAAAAAAATCTGAATTACACCTCCCCCCCACTCCGCCACTCCTGCTAGCTTAGGGGGGGTGTATTTTTTCCCATTATCTGTGCCCCTTTCTGATGATCATGTGCTTACACACAGCTCTCCCCGTTCTTCAGCTCCGGGGACCGATCGCGGGACTTCGGCGGCGAACGGATCTGCGAGTCCCTCGGAGCTTTGGACCGGGTCACGTGCACGCGCCGGCGGCGCGCGCGTGCGACCCCACGGCTGGGCTTAAAGGGCCACGTACAGGTACATGGATGTGCCCAGCCATGCCATTCTGCCGATGTATATCGGCGTGAAGGGGTCCTTAAAGGAACACTAAAGGTTTGTTTTTTATTAGATCAATTGATTGCTGTAAGCTAGAGCATTTAAATATCACTTCCCTCGTTTTTCCTTTTGACCTCCAAAATACAGTAATCCAGGTTTGAAAATGCCATTTCCTGTCTCTCCTCTTCTTGCTTTCCACCAGCATCTGAGCTGTTTTGCATGGTGGAAAGCAGAATGTGCTCACCCCCTCCCTATGACTACAGCCCTGTGTGAAGATGCTCTCTTATCCCTCACAGGCATGGAGGCTAAGCCTAATAGGAACTGTTGTTCCCATTAGGCCGTGATGTAGCAAGAATGAATGTGCACCGCAAACCAGGAAGTCAGTGAGAATAATGATTCAGGTGTGACAGAGGTGAATAAAACAGCTCGATTTCAACAGGTATCAAACTAGTTATAATGCAAAACATTACTTTTTACTTTATCAGCTACTGTCAGACTTTAATTTAAGAGGAAAATATTTTTGTCTTTACAACCCCTTTAAGTGGTTAAAGTTGCAGTCATTCGTTCATTTAGCATAATCCAGGAGAGTTTATGTTTGAGCTGGTCGAATGGCACCACCACTGATTTCCATGACTTAGCTATGGTGATTTTAGCCGCTGTAAATATAAACTTTATAAAAAGCCTTTGGGGTTTTGAGGCTGATTCTAGCTCGGCACCCAGCAATGCCTGTCTTGGAGATTTAATCAAGTTTACCTGGGTGAGGGTATACACAAAATTGTACACCCTGATCCAGTAGCACCTCACCCTGGGACACTGCCACCATGAGTGGTACATCGTTCGCAGTTGTTCACAGCCATGAAAACATCGAGGGGTATAAAGGTATAAAGGTCGCCAGTCTTGCAGGGACCATATACCATCTCATTAAAACTTTGAAATTGGCTTCTATTAATGAAGTATTTATGATGGATTTCATGGCCCCCTGGGCTATATTGTGCCACTCGTCCAGCTCAATGGTCTCCTGAAGGTCAGCGTCCCATCTTTTCATATATTCTAGTTTTTTGGAACAATTTGTCAGGACTGTGTATATTTCTGAGATATGACCCCTGATCTTATCGAACTGTGTGCAAAAATATTCCATTGGGGTCATCGTAGTTATGTCCGAGTTTCTGGAAATAGGAGTTAAGAAATGCGTTATCTGTGAGTACCGGAAAAATTCTTAGATCAGTAGCTGATGTTTATCCTCTAGTGCTTTTCTCGTTAAAATGCCCCTGTCACATATATCTGCTATTCTCAGTAACCCTTTGTTTGTCCACCATTCAAATGTTCTAGGGGTGAGGCCCGGGGTGAAGTTTAACCACTTCCGGACCGCCTCCTGCACATATACGTCGGCAGAATGGCACGGCTGGGCACAAGCACGTATATATACGTCCTGTACTTGTACCCAGCCGTGGGTCGCGGGCTCCGGGACCGCGGGTCCCGCGGACCCGATCGCCGCTCGAGTGCGGCGATCGGTCCCCGGAGCTGAAGAACGGGGAGAGCCGTGTGTAAACACGGCTTCCCCGTGCTTCACTGTGGCGGCGTATCGATCGCGTCATCCCCTTTATAGGGGAGATACGATCGATGACGTCACACCTACAGCCACACCCCCCTACAGTTGTAAATACTCACACAGTGAACCCTAACTCCTACAGCGCCCCCTGTGGTTAACTCCCAAACTGCAACTGTCATTTTTTTTGCTGTGAAAATGACAATGGTCCCAAAAATGTGTCAAAATTGTCCGAAGTGTCCGCCATAATGTCGCAGTCACGAAAAAAATTGCTGATAGTAAAAAAAAAAAAAAAAATGCAATAAAACTATCCCCTATTTTGTAAACGCTATAAATTTTGCGCAAACCAACCGATAAACGATTATTGCGATTTTTTTTACCAAAAATAGGTAGAAGAATATGTATCAGCCTAAACTGAGGAAAAAAAAATTATATATGTTTTTGGGGGATATTTATTATAGCAAAAAGTAAAAAATATTGCATTTTTTTCAAAATTGTCGCTCTATTTTTGTTTATAGCGCAAAAACTAAAAACCGCAGATGTGATCAAATACCACCAAAAGAAAGTTCTATTTGTGGGGAAAAAAGGACGCCAATTTTGTTTGGGAGCCACGTCGCACGACCGCGCAATTGTCTGTTAAAGCGACGCAGTCCCGAACTGTAAAAACACCTTGGGTCTTTAGCCAGCATATTGGTCTGGGGCATAAGTGGTTATGTTTCCCAATATTGGAGCTAATGGAGTATGTAAAGATTGAAATTTGTGGGATCTAAGTAGTCTGTCCCATATGCTCAGAGAGATAGAGAGTGCTGGACATATAATTGGGGGTCTTTGTTTAGGGGATAACCAGAGAACGCAGGAAATTGGATGCGTCTTACAGGCTTCGGCCTCCATCTGCATCCAAATTGGATGAGGTTGTGAGCTGTGATTTTTTTTTTTTTTTTTTTACAAAAAATATGTAGCACAATACATCATTATGGTCTAAATCAGGGGTCTCCAAACTTTACAAACAAAGGGCCACTTTATTGCCCTTCAGACTTTAGGAGGGCCGGATTGGGGCCAGCAAGGGAAGAAAAAGTCACGGGCCCGGCATCAGTGAAAACATATATGGCCTCAGGGTTGGTGGTTAATAGGAAGAGGAGTATTCCCCCTATTAGTAGGAGTAGTATCCCATCATTGGTATCGGTGGATAATATAGTGCCCCATTGTTGGTGTTAATGGGAGGATTAGTGCCACATGTTAGTGGGAGGAATTGTGCCCCAAGGGCCGGATAAAGGCTAGCAAAGGGCCACATCTGGCCCTCGGGCCGCAGTTTGGAGACCTCTGGCCTAAATTGATATTGTTTTTATTTAAACAATTTCAGTCTTTTTTTGTTTATAGCACAAAAAATTCAAAACCCAGCGGTGATCAAATACCACCAAAAGAAAGCTCTATATGTGTGAAAAAATATATACCGTATATAAAATTTAATTTGGGTACAGCATTGCATGACCGTGCAATTGTCAGTTAAAGTAATGCAAAAAATGGCCTGGTCATGAAGGCGGGTAAATTTTCCGGAGGTCAAGGGGTTTAATCCTGGAGTTGGGCTTTAACCATCTATTTCCACAGTATCTATCTATCTATCTATCTATCTATCTATCTACCTATCTTTTTCTTCAGGCTCTGTCTGTCATACTTTATGGTATGTCTATTTCTCGGTCTTAAGTAATATTTATTTGCAGTAGCCTTCACTGCAGAGCCCATTATGTGTATTACTATATCCCTTTGGCAGCACAATCACACAGCTAAGCAAGGTTAAGAAGTAAACTTATAATAAGTAAACATAGAGACAGCACATAAGATAAGTTATCTTGGAACACGGTCCTAGTGATTACATGAGTATTAGGAGCTTTAAGTCCAATGAAATCCAGCAAGGCAGCAATCTAAACAGTGACTCAGGATTTTCCTGGCACATCCCAAACCTTCTAACAGAAATACCTGGCGACTTGTGAAATCTGAGCACCATGCGCATTTCTGTTACCCCCTCACATAGTTCACATTTTTGGAACCGTTTCTCCTTTTCAGCATTTCCATAGAGTGCCTGTGATTCCTAAGCCAAGGTTATCTCCCCTCACTCATAATCACTAAATAAAGCATCTTTGTAATGGGCTGCTATTGTGCTCATGCAGCTGTAACCTCCAGTCTTGCATCTTTCCAGAACCTACATACATCTTTTGGAGAAATGTTCCCACTCACCTCATGGAAACGCTTGCATCAAGCATGCCGAAACAAATTTTTGAAGTGATCAACAATAACGGCGGAGCTACTCATTACTGAGTTCATGTTTGGAAGTTGGATTTCTGTTTTGGGGGGGTTTAGTTTTTTTTTTTGGAGGTGTGGTCCTAAACTTTTGATCAGCTGAAAAACAGCCTGTTTCAGTTTATTCGTTGTTTTCATTAAATTGAATGCTCAAAAAAATGTTTTGTCTCACTCTCATTTCTTCTTGTTGCATGTTGAAGCTTTACTTGGAACCTTGTGAAGATCCAACAATGTAAAATATGATTTTTTTGCCATTTTTCAAGTGGTCTTAAACTTTTGATCAGGACTGTATCTTCTTAGGCCTTGTACACACGATCAGTCCAAACTGATGAAAATGGACTGAAGGCTGAAGTCTGATGGACGGATGGACTGATGTTCTGATGTGCCTACACACCATCAGTTCAAAATCCGATCGAGTCCAACACGGTGACGTAAAACACAACGACGTGCTAAAAAAAACGAAGTTCAATGCTTCCAAGCATGCGGCGACTTGATTCTGAGCATGCGCGGGTTTTGAATCGATGCTTTTGCGTACTAACCATCGGTTTTGACCGATCGGTCATCAGTCCGATTTTAAAGCAAGTTTCAAAACTTTGGTCTGAAGGACAAAGGTCTGATGGGCCATACACACGGTAGGTTTGGACTGATGAAACTGAACTTCAGTCTGTTTTTGTGTGTACAGGGCCTTAGTCCTCTCCATAAAATTATTAGAAATTTGTGCTTAAAGTAGAACTATAGGCAACACTTTTTTTTTCATTTTGGATAGAGTAAGGGAGGGTTATAGCCCCTGTTGGTTTATTTTTTACCATCCCTGTCCCATTGCAGAGATTTCCCTTTACTTCCTGCCCCATAGCCAAACAGAAAGTGAGAGGAAATCTATGCAAATTAAGGAAATCCATTGCTCCCCCCCAGAACTAGTGTCCCCACTCGAAAATATCAGGGCGGGTCTTAAACAGGCGTTTAGTCGGGCCTAGGGCAGCACAAAACCTAAATACACTACTGGTGGGAAGAATGTTCCTTACATTTGTGATCAGTGGAAAGTATGTAGCTTACATTTGTGGTCAGTGAAAAGTATGTAGCTTACATTTGTGGTCAGTGGGAAGAATGTTCCTTACATTTGTGACCACTGGGAAGAATGCTTCCTACATTTGTGGTCAGTGGGAAGAACACTCCTTAAGGATGGAGCTAATGGAGTATGTAAAGATTGAAATTTGTGGGATCTAAGTAGTCTGTCCCATATGCTCAGAGAGATAGAGAGTGCCGGACATAGAATTGGGGTCTTTGTTTAGGGGATAACCAGAGAATGCAGGAAATTGCATGCGTCTTACAGGCTTCGGCCTCCATCTGCACCCAAATTGGATGAGGTCGCGAATACATCATTATGGCCTAAATTGATATTGTTTTTATTTAAAAAATGCCAGTCTATTTTCGTTTATAGCACAAAAAATTCAAAACCCAGCGGTGATCAAATACCACCAAAAGAAAGCTCTATATGTTTGAACCGAGCAAGCAAAAACACCGCTGATCACTCGCTTCTGACAGCTCCCTAAGCAGAGAGCAGGTGACTGTCAATCAGCATCTCTCCACTCTGCCTCCTCCTCGTTCACTGGAGCTCTGAGCTGTGGAAGGGGTGGAGCGGATGGCTCAGTCTCTCAGCAGCTCACCAAAAGGCTGAGACGGGTGTCAGTCCAGGCACCTGGTGGATCCAGACTCCCATTGTCGGGATGACGAGATTCCTGGACTGATTTATGTGAATTCAGCAAAGAGCGGACTTCAGTCATCTCTCTGCTGAAAACGGCCTTATATTGGTGATCAGTGGGAAGATTCCTCACTAGATTGGTGGTCAGTGGCAAGATTTCTCCCTAGATTGGTGGTCAGAGGAAAGAGCGTTTCTTACATTTGTGCTCAATGGGAAGAATGCTTTTTAAATTTGTGGTCAGTGGATGATACCGACATCTGCATTCAACTATTGTAGAATACGTCTAAATGTAGATTAATGGGTTAAGGAAGGTTTTCATCTTTACGGAAATCTACCCTTGCAATACAAAGAGATCACTCTAACCAAACACACCAGACTAAAAGAGTTCAATCCGACTGACCCTGTAGAAATCCCCTCCATTATATGGCAATTTTTCACCCTCCAAAACCAACAAATAATAAAAGGAATCTCTCTCTTTTACGATTTACTATCTACCCACCCATTTGACAATAAAGATGCACACACGACTAAGTGGGAGAAAGATTTAGAACAAGGATTTACCTGAGACCAATGGAAAAAAGCAATTCATATAGCTAGCAAGTCATCAGCATGTATTTAACACTGGGACAATGCACAAAAAATAATAAATAGGTGGTACCTGACCCCATATAAATTAGCGAAAATATATCCCTCAACGTCTAATGAGTGTTGGAGATGCAACGATCAGATAGGAAACCTTTTACACATATTATGGAGCTGTAAAAATCTACATAGCTTCTGGAATTCAATTACAAAGAAGGGACAAAACACTTAGGGCAGAGAGAAATGCTGCTCACCCCGGTTAAGGCGACAGAGAAGTTTTTCCCCCAGTGGGGTTTTTAGGCAGCTCAAAATGAAGAGTTAGAATGCATTATGTAAAAAGATTTATTGGGGAAAAGTATCATACAACGTGGGGGAATGGGGAGTATAAATAGGACATGAGTTGCGGTATAACAAAGGACAATTATAACATTTCCATATATTTACAGCACATCACAAATAGATATACAGCTAGATACAGTGAACAGCGCATGTATAAAAATTAGAACTAACACATTTCGACCAAAAGGTCTTCTTCAGAGGTTTTTTGGTGGTGACTGAAAGGAAATTGCAAATAATTATTTAATGATATTACATATTTTTCTTTTTCCAAAATATCGCCTCCAACTTAGGCCCCATCTATATAGGGGCACTTTTCATGAAAGAAATGGGGGGTGGGGGGGCAGAGGAAAAAACATTACAATATATAAGTATGGTATAATTTGTATAAAAGAGATTAATTAAAATCGATCATTACCGGGTAGAAGAAAACAGTCCTGATGAAAGTTTGTCGTCGCAACTAAGGAGGTCCGGCTGGTTCAATTACTTCCTTTATAGCAGATCTCACAGGCATCCTAAATAAACTAAACCCTGCCACAGCTTTACTAGGTATCAATTTGGATATCTAACTATCCTAAAGAATCTAGAACAATTGTATTCCACACACTAGTAGCAGCAAGACTCACTATAACCAGCCTGTGGAAATCCAAGGACGCGCCCAACTTATCAACAGTTATAGCTAGAATCAATATACAGGCCCAATACGAATTAATGCTGGCGTATACTCCACTACTACATTCAGTGGGAGGAATTCTTCTTACATTTGTGGTCAGTGGGAGGAATTCTACTTGCATTTGTGGTCAGTGGGAGGATTGCTTCTTACATTTGTGGTAGTGGGAGGAATGCTCCTTACATTTGTGGTCAGTGGGAGGAATTTTCCTTGCATTTGTGATCAGTGGGAGGAATGCTCCTTACATTTGTGGTCAGTGGGAGGAATGCTCTTTACATTTGTGATCAGTGGGAGGAATGCTCCTTACATTTGTGGTCAGTGGGAGGAATGCTCTTTACATTTGTGGTCAGTGGGGAGAATGCTCCTTACATTTGTGTTCAGTGGGAGGAATTCTCCTTACATTTGTGGTCCGTGGGGAGAATGATCCTTACATTTATGGTCAGTGGGAGGAATTCTACTTGCATCTGTGGTCAGTGGGAGGAATTCTTCTTACATTTGTGGCCAGTGGGAGGAATTCTGGGCCAAATCCACAAAAGGGATACGACGGCGTAATTGCTGTAACGCCGTCGTATCCCTGTTTCGAACTATGGAACTGATCCACAGAATCAGTTTTCCATAGTTAGGCAGAAGATCCGGCATGTGTAAGGGACTTACACTGCCGGATCTTAGGATGCAGTACCGCATCCGTTGCTGGGGGCATTTTGTGTCGAAATGCCGCCTCGGGTATGCAAATTAGCACTTACGGAGATCCACGAAGCTTTTCAGCTTCGTTATTTCTCCGTAAGTTTTAGTTTGCAAACGCAAAATTAGGGCTGCTTTTACAAAGTGTAAACTGTTTACACCATGTAAAAGCAGACCCTTCTGTCCAGCGACGCGATTTTTTTTTTGTTTTGAATTTTTTTTTCGCCGTATCTTTTTTTCTTCCCGACGCAACTTTATTGACCCGTCGCAATCCACAAAGCTCGGCATAACGTAATTTCGCGCTATGCACGTCGGGAAAATTACGTCACGAGCATGCGCAGTACGGCCGGCGCGGGAGCGCGCCTAATTTAAATGGGAATCGCCCCCATGAAAAGAAGAACGCCTTGCGCCAGCGGAATTTAAGTTACACAGCCAAAAATTTCTAGGTAAGTGCTTTGTGGATCGGGCACTTAGGTAGGAATTTTAAGGCAGTGTAACTTAAATGGGAAAAATTAAGTTACGCCGGATCTTTGTGGATTACCCCCTCTACTTGTATTTCTGGTCAGTGGGAGGAATACTCATTACATTTGTGTTCAGTGGGGAGAATGCTCCTTACATTTGTGCTCAATGGGAAGAATGCTCTTTAAATTTGTGGTCAGTGGGAAGAAAACTCCCTACATTTGTGGTCAGTGGGAGGAATGCTTCTTACATTTGTGGCCAGTAGGAGGAATTATTCTTACATTTGTGGCCAGTGGGAGGAATTCTACTTGCATTTGTGGTCAATGGGAGGAATGCTCTTTACATTTGTGGTTAGTGGGAGGAATGCTCCTTACATTTGTGTTCAGTGGGAGGAATGCTCCTTACATTTGTGGTCAGTGGGAGGAATTTTCCTTGCATGTGTGGTCAGTGGGAGGAATGCTCCTTACATGTGTGGTCAGTGGGAGGAATGCTCCTTGAATTTGTGGTCAGTGGGAGGAATGCTCCTTACATTTGTGGTCAGTGGGAAGAATTCTTCTTACATTTGTGGCCAGTGGGAGGAATTCTACTTGCATTTGTGGTCAGTGGGAGGAATGCTCCTTACATGTGTGGTCAGTGGGAGGAATGCTCCTTGAATTTGTGGTCAGTGGGAGGAATGCTCCTTACATTTGTGGTCAGTGGGAAGAATTCTTCTTACATTTGTGGCCAGTGGGAGGAATTCTACTTGCATTTGTGGTCAATGGGAGGAATGCTCCTTACATTTGTGGTCAGTGGGAGGAATGCTCCTTACATTTGTGGTCAGTGGGAGGAATGATCCTTATATTTGTGGTCAGTGGGGAGAATGCTCCTTACATTTGTGGTCAGTGCGGAGAATGATCCTTACATTTGTGGTCAGTGGGAGGAATTCTCCTTACATTTGTGGTCAATGGGGAGAATGATCCCTACATTTGTGGTCAGTGGGGAGAATGATCCTTACATTTGTGGTCAGTGGGAGAAATGCTCCTTACATCTGTGGTCAGTGGGAGGAATGCTCCTTACATTTATGGTCAGTGGGGAGAATGCTCCTTACATTTACGGTCAGTGGGAGGAATTCTTCTTACATTTGTGGCCAGTGGGAGGAATTCTACTTGCATTTGTGGTCAGTGGGAGGAATGCTCCTTACATGTGTGGTCAGTGGGAGGAATGCTCCTTGAATTTGTGGTCAGTGGGAGGAATGCTCCTTACATTTGTGGTCAGTGGGAAGAATTCTTCTTACATTTGTGGCCAGTGGGAGGAATTCTACTTGCATTTGTGGTCAATGGGAGGAATGCTCCTTACATTTGTGGTCAGTGGGAGGAATGCTCCTTACATTTGTGGTCAGTGGGAGGAATGATCCTTATATTTGTGGTCAGTGGGGAGAATGCTCCTTACATTTGTGGTCAGTGCGGAGAATGATCCTTACATTTGTGGTCAGTGGGAGGAATTCTCCTTACATTTGTGGTCAATGGGGAGAATGATCCCTACATTTGTGGTCAGTGGGGAGAATGATCCTTACATTTGTGGTCAGTGGGAGAAATGCTCCTTACATCTGTGGTCAGTGGGAGGAATGCTCCTTACATTTATGGTCAGTGGGGAGAATGCTCCTTACATTTACGGTCAGTGGGAGGAATTCTTCTTACATTTGTAGCCAGTGGGAGGAATTCTACTTGCATTTGTGGTCAATGGGAGGATTGCTCCTTACATTTGTGGTTAGTGGGAGGAATGTTCCTTACATTTGTGTTCAGTGGGAGGAATGCTCCTTACATTTGTGTTCAGTGGGGAGAATGATCCTTACATTTGTGGTCAGTGGGGAGAATGATCCTTACATTTGTGGTCAGTGGGGAGAATGATCCTTACATTTGTGGTCAATGGGGAGAATGATCCCTACATTTGTGGTCAGTGGGGAGAATGATCCTTACATTTGTGGTCAGTGGGAGGAATGCTCCTTACATTTGTGTTCAGTGGGAGGAATGCTCCTTACATTTGTGGTCAGTGGGGGGGATGCTCCTTCCATTTATGGCCAGTGGAAGGAATGCTCCTCATACAAATAGCTAAAAGGATCAAAAGGGTCATCAGTTACTTATCTAAGAGTCATACATTTCTGATTTCTCAAGGAACCCCTAGCTTCCTCTGGAGGAACCCTAATGATCCACAGAATCCTTGATGAGAAAGGCAGGTGTATAGGTTGAATAGAAAGTGGCACGTTCTGCGGCACAAACTGGGTGTGGCTATACCATGTAAGCGGTGTGACTTAAAAAGCAGTACTTGGTCACTTTTACATACAAAGAACAAAAAACATAGAATTATATCCAGTGTATATAAATAACATGCTGCAATCTCCATAAATAAACGTTGTCAGTATTTCGGTAAACAGAAACCAAAATAGCAAAATAAACCAAAATAAGCAAAATAAACCTTTACAGCATGTTAAACTGTTTTGCAAAATATGGAACACCTGAAATGATGAAAGTAGAAGATCTTTGGTCAATAAAGGGAGATTTGGACATCATGTAGGGCAGGGGTGCCCAAACCTTTTGAAGGCCGAGGGCCACTTAAGCGACTTAGAAACCAGTCACGGGCCACAATGAGCCGAGTGGGCAGATGACAGGTCTGTGTCCTGTCTGCCTATGCAAAGCAAACAAAGACACAGCCCAATCTAATCTATGGGACCTCCGATCCAATCAGATAGAAGGGGGCAGATCCCTGCAGGTGTAAACGGACAAAAGTCTGTTTACATCTGCCGCTCCATAGAGGCGATTAGAGGTTCCGATTGGGTTAGATCAATCATGTGAAAGGGGCCTAAGGCTGTTTTTACACTGATGGTCTGCAGTCAATTGCGGCACAGTGTACCTGTGGTTTTCCTGCCGGTTAGCTGCACTTTGCCATAGACGTCTATTATATCCTGCAAGTGTGGTGCGCTTTCTGAAAAGCCGATTGCTTCCTCTACCACCGGCATCATTTACAACACTGATGCTCTTGGATGGCAGGTCAGCAACCTGCAATCTGGGCTTGCCAACCATCGATCCCAGAGCAGGAGTTAGCGGGCCACATCAGAGGGCTCCGCGGGCCACATGTGGCCCCCGGGCCACTGGCTGGGCATCCCTGATGTAGGGCGAGTCTTTGTAAAATTTAGGCTGAGTTGGCGTTACTGCGACCTGCAGAGACAGTTCTGTTGCCTATAAAGCCTCATGCACAAAAAAATGCTGCTAGAGGCTTTTTTCTTATGCCTCTGAAGACCACTCTATATTAGCTAATGTGTCGATACACATTTTGGCATCTAGATTTGTACTTAGGAGTAATGTTTAGGGGCATGAAAAAAATGCCCCAAAACGGCATTTGGCGAGATGCTTACTTGCATAATTTACACACATATACAGTAAACACACAAAAATGTACGCAAATGCATTCAAGTGGCTAGAAAAAATTTATAATCTACCCACTGAATTTACACGCCTATGCTTCTAAATGTCATGTGCCTGTTAAACACGTAATTAAGAGCCAAAACAAGCATGTTTTAAAGGAGAAGTTTGGGGTTTAAAAAGCAAAACATACAGTACATACTTACTTTCATGCTGCAGCAGCTGTTCCCCACCGTCTCTAAGCCAGAGAACTGACTGATCACATGACTGTTGATCACTCAGTTCTTGGTTTTCACAGAGAGTGGTGACTGTCAGTCACCGCTCTCTGCTCTGCCTCTCTAGTGCTCACTGAAGTGCAGGACTGGTAAGAGGGTGGGGGCAGCTGGGTCAGGCTCTCAGTGGCGTGCTGAGAGGCTCGGCCAGCTGCCAATTAGGCATCTGGGTGGATCCCTACAATATTGTCGGGATACATCCAGAGGCTAGAGTGGCTCTGTGATGACAGCCGACAGCGGGCTGATTCTGGGTCACAGAAGAGCAAGTAAGTGAAATCCCATGATCCATACAGTTTCTGGCAGAAAGATCCACCATACACAGAAGTATTTTAACATGCCCTTGGGGCCTAATGCTCTTGCACATGGGTGTCTGAGGCCATTCAGCGAAATTCCCAACTTTATTTCTCAGCCTGGGCAGCCCAGGTGTAGTGCACAGCCTTGCTCTGACATGGCTTTGCACAACTGTACTCATGTATATAGTGGTGCTATACCAAACACAAGTGCAGCGTGCGAGCGATACAAACTAGGGGTTGCCCAGGCAGAGGAAACACGTTAGGAATTATTCTGAACAGGCTGAGCGACCGCCCCCCCTTCCCCTCCCCCTGGGCAGGAGCTCTTAGAGGTGCATTCTCACCTTTAGACCTAAGGTCTCTATTGGGAGAGGAAAGTAAGTTAATTTACAATTTGGGGGGGGGGGGGGGAGATATGCACACATGTGCCCTACAGCATTCATTTTCCGAAAGCTCATAAAATGTGCATGGGGCACATAAATCTACTTTATGGGAAGCTTGTGTGGAAGCATTGAGAAAAAGAAATTGCTAAAAAGGTATAAATCTAAAAGTAAGTGGGTTTCATTAAAGCAAATTCACCATCCTAAGTATTTATGAGTAACGTTTTCTTGCCCACTCTTTCATGAAATGACTCTAATGTTCTTGTTACAGTTCTTGTATGGGCCAAAAATGTGAAGAAGTAAGAGGAAAGAAGAAGAAAGAAGAAAGAAGAAGGAAGAAGAAAGAAAGAAAAGAACGAAGAACAAAAAAGAAAGAAAGAAGAACAAATAAGAAGAAAGAGGGGAGAAAGAAGAACAAAAAAGAAAGAAAGAATGAGGAAAGAAGAAGGTAGGAAGAAAGAAGGAAGCAGGGAGAAAGAAGAAGAAAGAAGAACGAAGAAAAAAAAAGAAGAAAGAAGAAGAAAGAAGAAGGAAGAAGAAGGAAGAAAGAAGAAAAGAAGACAGAAGAAAAGAAGACAGAAGTAAGAAGAAAGAAGAAAGAAGAAAGAAGAAAAGAAGACAGAAGAAAGAAGGAAGAAAGAAGGACGAAAGGAGAAAAGAAGACAGAAGAAAGGAGAAAAGAAGACAGAAGAAAGGAGAAAAGAAGACAGAAGAAGGCCTTATTCACACGGATGGACCGTTCAGGTCCGCCTGTCAGTCTTGACGGCGGACCTGAACGGCCGCTCCATGCATCCCTATGGAGCGTCGGATGTCATCGGAGACATGTCCGCTGACATCCGACCCGATCCGATCCGCTAAAAACAGACATATAGGGACACGTCCCCATCCGTCCATATTGGATCGGGTAAGATCTGATGAAGACGGACATGCTGTCGGTTTTCATCAGATCGCTCCATAGGAGACAGCGGTGCGCAACAAGCCCCTCCCTGCTCAGTGAGCAGAGAGGAGCTTGTCATCCGTCGGCTCAGCGGAGATCTGCAGACTGATCTCCCGCTGAGCTGGCGGGAGCAGGCAGACTCTGTGGGCCAGATTCACATAGATTAGCGGATCTTTAGATCCGCGTAATCTATGTGATTTACGATCCGCCGGTGCAATTTAGCGAGGCTAGTGCAGTATTCACAAAGCACTTACCTCGAAAATTGCACCGTCGGATCGTAACTCCCCTGGCGGAATTCAAATTCCGCGGCTAGGGGGAGTGTACAATTTAAATCAGGCACGTTCCCGCGCCGATTTAACTGCGCATGCGCCGCCGGTGAAATTTCCCAGTGCGCATGCTCCAAATTTCGTCGCTAGGACGTCATTGTTTTCGGCGGCAACGTCAATTGCGGCCATCCGTATTCCAGACCAACTTACGCAAACGACGTAAAAATTTGAAACTCGGCGCGGGAACGACGGCCATACTTAACATTAGCTACCCCTCATATAGCAGGGGTAACTATCCGCCGGAAAAAGCCGAACGCAAACGACGTAAAAAAAGCGACGGGCGGGCGTTCGTTTCTGAATCGGCGGTTCTCCTCATTTGCATATCCGACGCGTAAAAGACCAAGGCGACACCTAGCGGCCAGCGGGAGATTGCAGCCTAAGATCCGACGGTGTAAGTCACTTACACCAGTCGGATCTAAGGGAGATCTATGCGGAACTGATTCTTATGAATCAGTCGCATAGATCCGACTGGCTGGACTCAGAGATACGACGGCGGATCAGGAGATACGCCGTCGTATCTCTTTGTGAATGTGGCCCCGTATCGACAGAGTCCGCCTCGTTTGAATGGGGCAGAAAGGAGAAAGAAGAAAGAAAGAAGAAGGAAGAAAGAAGAAAAGAAGACAGAAAAAAGAAGAAGGATGAAAGAAGACAGAAGAAAGAAAGGAGAAAGAAGAAAGAAAGAAGAAGGAAGAAAGAAGAAAAGAAGAAAGAAAAAAGAAGAAGGATGAAAAAAGACAGAAGAAAGAAGGAAGAAAGAAAGAAGAAGGAAGAAAGAAGAAAAGAAGATAGAAAAAAGAAGAAGGATGAAAGAAGAAAAGAAGACAGAAGAAAGAAGAAAAAAAGGAGAAAGAAGAAAGAAAGAAGAAGGAAGAAAGAAGAAGAAGACAGAAGAAAAGAAGAAGAAGGAAGAAAGAAAGGAGAAAGAAGAAAGAAAGAAGAAGAAGGAAGAAAGAAGAAGACAGAAGAAAAGAAGAAGAAAGAAGAAAGAAAGGAGAAAGAAGAAAGAAAGAAGAAGAAAAGAAGAAGGAAGAAAGAAGAAAAGGAGAAGAAGGAAGAAAGAAGAAGAAAGAAAGAAGAAGGAAGAAAGAAGAAGACAGAAGAAGAAAAGAAGAAGGAAGAAAGAAGAAGAAAGAAAGAAGAAAGAAGAAGAAAAGGAGGAGAAGAAGGAAGAAAGAAGAAGAAAGAAGAAGAAAAGAAGAAGAAAGAAGTGTCTATTCAATAGGTCTAAAATCTTGTGGTGTGTGAGAACTTTACGTCGTTCCTTCACATAACAATGACTGTCATTAGAGTCTCCACTAAACCCATCAAATGAAAATTCCCAAAACCGTTACATTCAAGGCATGCCATGAGGGATAGCTGTGACAGTTGCTTGTGCTCTCCACCAAGCTGTCAAAACATCAAATGGCTTGGTCATAACTGGTACCATGGCAACTTCAGATGAAACAGAGGCAAAGATGGCAGCTCCCTTGGACCATGCGACACTGGTCTGCACAGATCCGCCATTAGGACAGACTTTATGCAAACTTTTTTTAGAGGAACCCTTCAAGTAATTTCCAGGTCTCAGAGAACTTCTGCTGCTAAAAATAAATGAATTGGAAGTCATAGGGAAATTGTCGCTTATATTGATGGGCATAAGTATGCCCCCTAAAAAAGATCTTCAGCTCTGCCAAGTGGCATTGTAGCTGGAACCATCCAGACACCAACAAGCTCCAGCTGAAGGAACGCCTTGACACCTCTGAGGGAACCCTAGACTTCCACAGATCCATTATTGGAAATGGCAGCTTTAGAAAGAACAGCACCTGGGACTGAGGCCCATAACAGCCCATCAAGCTTCAACCTTTCAATGAGACAAGGGATGTGGTTGCCATGGGCAATAAACAAGGGATGTGGTTGCCATGGGCAATAAATCTCAACGTGACAACCTACACAAGTCAGCCATTAGGAAATGACAGCACCTTGGGACCGGGGTTCATGCCAGGAAAGCAAGCCCCAACTTTTCAATGAGACCAAGGGATGTGGTTACTATATGCAACAGGTCCAGGAAAACAAGGGATGCAGTTAGTACAGGTTACAGGTCCAATAAAAAAAAGGCTGTGGTTGCTATGGGCAACATGTTCAATAAAACAAGAGATGAGGTTGCTATGGGCAACTTCTCCAATAAAACAAGGGATGTGATTGCCATGGGCAATAAAACAGGGAGTGTGGTTGCTATGGGCAATAAAACAAGGGATGCGGTTTCTATGGACAATAAACAAGGAGTGTGGTTGCTATGGGCAATACAACAAGGGATGTGGTTTCTATGGACAATAGACAAGTATTGTGGTTGCTAGGGGGAATACAACAAGGGATGTGGATGCTATGGGCAGTAAAAAAAAGGGATGTGGTTGCTATGGGCAATAAAACAAGGGATGTGGTTGCTATGGGCAATAAAACAAGGGATGTGGTTGCTATGGGCAATAAATAAAGGGATGTGGTTGCTATGGGCAATAAATAAAGGGATGTGGTTGCTATGGGCAATAAATAAAGGGATGTGGTTGCTATGGACAACATGTCCTCACCACACACAGCATGGAGAGGATGGAATGGTTCCTACTACTTCTCTCCCTTTCTCTAATAGAATTAGAAGTCTCATCACCCCAAACTTCCCGGCCAAGGAATAAAGTCCCCCCCCGGGGGCACCTACCATCTCTCCGCAGGCTGGACGCTCTCAGGCTCCTCAGACTTCCAGGTTGGGAAGACAATCCCCGGCTGCAAAAGTTTGCAAAGATGATGGTGAAAAGCCACGGCCACTGCATTGGGGCTCCTCCGGTGTCCGGGGTGAGGCGAGTCAGGTAAAGCGCCCGGGACGAGCCGACACCTCCGCTGGAGCGCTGAGCGGGACGGAGGAGAGTTGTGGTGCGGGAGAGAAGGAAGGAAGGAGTGCGGGAGGTGTGGAAGGAGTGCGGGGGGAGTGCAGCAGAGTGCGGAGACAAGTCAGTGGAGGGGACAGCCGGCTCTCTCAGGAGTTTACAGGCAGCTGGTGTCTAGAGTTGGTGAGGCTCCCCCTGTACAGCCTGCATCTCTGTACAACACAACACAGCACATTGCTGGCTGCTACACATCCCCCCCCCCCCCCCCCCACTCTACACATCAGGAGAGAGCAGGCTGTGTGTGAGGGAGAGAGAGAGAGAGAGGAAACAGGAACCTCAGGAAAACTAATCACCCCCCCCCCAATCCTACACACTCCATGTCCTGCACCCCCCCCCCCAATCCTACACACTCCATACCCTGCACCCCCCCCCCCCCCCCAATCCTACACACTCCATACCCTGCACCCCTCACCATACACACTCCATGCCCTGCACCCCAACCCTACACACTCCATGTCCTGCACCCCCCAGTCTACACACTTCATATCCTGCACCCCCACTCTACACACTTCATACCCTGCACCCCCCCCAATCCTACACACTCCATGCCCTGCACCCCCACCCTACACAATCTATACCCTGCACCCCCAACCCTACACACTCCATACCCTGCACCCCCCCCCCCAATCCTACACACTCCATACCCTGCACCCCTCACCCTTCACACTCCATGCCCTGCACCCCAACCCTACACACTCCATACCCTGCACCCCCACCCTACACACTCCATACCCTGCACCCCCAACCCTACACACTCCATACCCTGCACCCCCAACCCTACACACTCCATACCCTGCACCCCCCCCCCCCAATCCTACACACTCCATACCCTGCACCCCTCACCCTTCACACTCCATGCCCTGCACCCCCACCCTACACACTCCATACCCTGCACCCCCACCCTACACACTCCATACCCTGCACCCCCCCCAATCCTACACACTCCATACCCTGCACCCCTCACCCTTCACACTCCATGCCCTGCACCCCCACCCTACACACTCCATACCCTGCACCCCCACCCTACACACTCCATACCCTGCACCCCCACCCTACACACTCCATACCCTGCACCCCCCACCCTACACACTCCATACCCTGCACCCCCACCCTACACACTCCATACCCTGCACCCCCACCCTACACACTCCATACCCTGCACCCCCACCCTACACACTCCATACCCTGCACCCCCCCCCAATCCTACACACTCCATACCCTGCACCCCTCACCCTTCACACTCCATGCCCTGCACCCCCACCCTACACACTCCATACCCTGCACCCCCACCCTACACACTCCATACCCTGCACCCCCAACCCTACACACTCCATACCCTGCACCCCCCACCCTACAAACGCTATGCCCTGCATCCCCCACCCTACACATTCCATGTCATGCACCCCCCACCCTGCACACTCCATACCCTTCACCCCCCCCCCAATCCTACAACACTTCATGCCCTACACCCCCTCCAACCCTGCACCCCCCACCCTACACACTCCAGGTCATGCACCCCCCCCCCACCCTACACACTCCATGTCCTGCACAGCCCCACCCTGCACACTCCATGCCCTGCACACCCCCGTCCTACACACTCCATACCCTGCACCCCCCCACCCTACACACTCCATACCCTGCACCCCCCCCCACCCTACACACTCCATACCCTTCACCCCCCCAATCCTACACACTACATGCCCTGCACACCCCCACCCTACACAGTCCATGCCCTGCACACCCTGCACACTCCATGCCCTATCCCCCCCATACTACACACTCCATGCCCTGCACCCCCACCCTAAACACTCCATGCCTTGCGCCCTCCCACCCAGAACACTCCATGCCCTGCACACCCCAATCCTACACACTCCATACTCTGCACACCCCCACCCTGCACACTCCATGCCCTCCACTTTGTGTGTACCCAATGCCTTTACAAACCCAGATATTACCTTGCAAAGCAGCAGTGACATCATCTCTGGGCTGTACAAGTGCAGGGAGCGGAGCTGTGGGAGGGGCCCCAACAGGCTCTACCTCAGGGGCCAGCAACCAGTAGATCGCAAACAGGTGACTGGTAGGTCTGGGTTTGGTGACCGGCCATTCCAGCCAGAACATCAAAATGCAATTCAGAGGGACTACTTGTAAAGTTGGAGCTAGTAGGGTGCAAAAAACACATAAGCTGATACCTCCTCTGTAGTCACGACTCCTGTCCCATGCAGAGTGATACAAACTGCATTCCACCTCTTACTTATCCCAGCTAGTGGTCTCCAGAGTGGTGGCAGCTGCAGGAAAGAAGAGATCTTCAGGTCATTGTGAAGCAATACACCGGGTATAATACCGTAGTATAGGGCTGCTTTCACACTGATGCACTGTGGTTTATCCACACCTGTAACTGTATTGTACCTGCAGCTTTCCTGCATTGAATCACCACTGGGGTTTTTATTTTTTGTGCTCCAAATAAAAAAAAAGTTTTCTTTGTTTCTGTTACAAAAATGTGTTTTTAATCAGAGTCTTCGAGTAAGGGATGCGATAACCCTACTAACTAATGGCCTGAGTGTGTGCCTTTGGCCCGCCGGTAGGTACGCCTGAAAGAGGGCATACCCTGAATAAGAAAAAGGTACAATGAGAATATATGAAAGCTGAGGGAATGGGTGGGTGGGACCCAGAAACTAACGGCGACCCAGCCCTGACAGGGAGGGAGTCTTAAATACCCTCAGACTCCTCGGCCAGCCTTCTAACTTGTAATCAGAGTCTTCGAGTAAGGGATGCGATAACCCTACTAACTAATGGCCTGAGTGTTTGCCTTTGGCCCGCCGGTAGGTACGCCTGAAAGAGGGCAAAAAGACCCATATTTAGGTGGAGAGGGGTAGATAAGCGACCAAGTAGTAAAGCAGCACGCGCCCGGATGGCAACCGTATGCCTACCCGATAAGTAGCCGTTGTGACCGGAGAAGCTACTGACTGATGCCTGAGCAAGAAGGAAGCCCCTGCCGAAACGCGTAAAGCAGCCCCTGCACTTGACCAATACCCCGGGAAAGATTGGTTCGAGCCTGCTGCCTGCGACAACCCAGCCGAGAGCCTGAAGCGTTAATGATACGAGGATACTTGAGGGCAACTGAACCAGAACTGGCCCGAGAAGCCCCTGCAACCATGCCTAACAACGAATACAACAACCGAACGCCAGACTTAGCTCGTGAGGAAACCCCCCAACCCCTGGCCTACCCATACTTGCTATGGAAATTGAGCGGGTGAGTTGCAAAAGTTGACAACTGGCAGGAGCCTGAAGTGCTGGATACCTGATGGATAAGTTGACGGAGCAGAAGGACGAGGCCCATGCGCTACGGCAGCAACAACTTGACAAGGAACCATGCCGACCCACCGAACTCGTTCCTACCTGATAGACTTGGCTGAAGTACCCATGGAAGGGACATCAGAGAATCGGGGATGGGACATTCCACCACCACCTTCGACAAGGAACACCCATGGCTCAGACCTACCGTGTTTCCCCGAAAATAAGCCGTAGCGGGATTTCGACGCAAGATCGAAATATAAGACACCCCTCCGAAAATAAGACGTAGTGATGGCGTGTCGAATCCCCGATAATAAGACGTAGCGATAGAGTGTCGAATCCCCCGAAAATAAGACATAGCAATGGGCGTGTCGTATGTGGCGCGGAGCGGTAAACAACACGTGATACGGTAGTACTGTACTGGTGCGGAGCTCAGAGCTGTAAAGAAGTGAGGAGAAGCTCTGTACCACCTCTCTCACCCCACACAAACACCAGGGGATAGGGGGAAAAGCTGCTACTGAGCCCAAAGAGATCACCCCAGCTCCACTGTGCTCCACTCTCAGTCTACAGGTGGACAGAGGAAATTCCAAGAAGCCCAAGTGTGGTTCAGGTAGGCAACCTTTATTTTCTGAGCTGGAAGACATGATTAGTGAATGGGTTGCTGACAGGAGAGCAAAGGCTTTGGTTGTGCGCAGGGCTGATATTCAAACATTTGCCCGTGAAATGGCACCACAATTCGACATATAAGACACCCCCCGAAAATAAGCCATAGTGTGATTTTTTTGAGGGAAAAAAAATATAAGACGGTGTCTTATTTTCGGGGGAAACACGGTAACTAGGACTGATAGACCGGACCCCAAGGGATGATGACATAGCCGGCAGAAATGGAAGAAGAGCAGGAACTGGGGGTGCGCTGACACCATGTAGACAAGACAGAAGAAAACAGACATGAAACAACAACGCCCTATGTGCCTACATATATATGCGAATATGACCATATCATCAAGACCGCTGCGCATAAATGCACCCGATGACACCCCCACCCAGTGTGACTGGCACGTGAGCCTGAGTAACCTGCCGCGCAGAGACAGGCAATTTAACTGAATACTCAGGGCTAGTGTACCCACGGACGGTGGTGGGTAATCGTATAGGCATAATGAAATGAACGTGCAACGTATGACATATGTAAACAGGCAAAAAGATTGTGGTCAACAATCAATTAAAAACGAAAACCTCAGCCCGTAAGAATCTGTAGACGTGACAGATCCTGAGATGTGAGCACTAGCTAATCAACCCAGATGCAACGTGGACAAAGTACACTGAGACATGGTCACCACGAAGATGACAACGCCAAGACAAACAAACAAACACAGACAGGAATCGTGGGGGCAGCAACGCTAAGACAGAAATCGTGGGGGCAGAAATGCTATGACAGAAATTGAGGGGGACAGAAATCGTGGGGGCAACAGTAATGCTGAAACTGAAAACTAATGGCAAACCTGGGGCAGAAATGGTATGGGAGACCCGCTGAACCTGAATGCTGAGGCAAGAAAATAAATAGGACAAAAATGAAGACAAAAACCTGGGGCATAAATGGTATGAGAGCCCTGACAGGGAGGGAGTCTTAAATACCCTCAGACTCCTCCCACAAATACAGGCTGGCCTGCGGCCAGCCTTCTAACAAATAAGTAAGTTTTCTCCTTCACTTATGAGCACTGGTGAGGCTGCACTGATGAGGCAGTACTGTTTGGCACTGATGAGGTGGCACTGACAATGAGGCACTTATATGCTGCACTAATGGGCCCTCATAGGTGGCACTGATTGTCCCTCATAGGTGGCACTGATGGGCCCATATAGGCGGCACTGGTGGGCACATATAGGTGGCACTGATGAGCACTGATAGGCAGAACTGATCAGGAGGCACTGACAGCAAATCACTGATTTGCACAGAGTGCCATCCTAATAAGCACTGTTTGGTATGCCTGGTTGTCTGAAATGGGCATCCCTGGTGGTGTGAAGTAGGCATCTCTGGTGGTCTGAAGTGGGCATCCTCGATGGGTCTGCACTGATAATCAATGTGCTGTTTATCAGCGCAAAACCCCCTCCCCCCCATCAGGAAAGTAGCCGATCGGCTCCCCTCTACTTGTGCCTGTCAGTGCGAACTCAGTCAAGTTATAGCCAAGCCATTATTTCTGATCTTTGTGGACAGCATAATGGCAGGATTAGTACCAGCTGATTGGAGAAAAGTCAATGTGGTACCAATATTCAAAAAGGGCAGAGACATATTCCTGGGAATTACAGGCCAGTCAGCCTAACATCAATAGTGGGTAAATTATTGAAGGGGATGATTAGATTAGGGACTATATGCAAAGATTCACTGAAGAGAAGAATATCATTAGTGGTAATCAGCATGGGTTTATAAGAGGACGTTGCTGTAAGACCAATCTAACATGCTACGAGGAGGTGAACTGCCATCTAGATGGGTAGAGGCCTGTGGATGTGGTGTATCTGGACTTTGCAAAAGCATTTGAAACAGTCCCCTATAAACACATAGGCCCGGATTCACAAAGCACTTGCGCCAACGTATCTCGAGATACGCCGCGTAAGTGCAAATATGCGCCGTCGTATCTATGCGCCGTGCCCACAAAACTAAGATACGCCTAAAAACAGGCTTCATTCCACCGACATAACTTGCCTACGCTGGCGTAGAGTGGGCGCATATTTACGCTGGACGCATGTAGCGCTCCCATTGATTTTCTATTCAAATATGCAAATGAGGGAGATACGCCGATTCACGATTGTACTTGCGCCCGACGCAGGCTACGACTGGTGCACGTAAGTTGTACGTACGGCGTGAAGTTATTCCCCATAAAGGAGGTGTAACTCAGCAGCATCCATGCAAAGGGCTACACCAGGGAACATAAGCCAGCGTATTTTACGTAGTTTACGTTGGACGTGAATATGACTAGGCGTAGGTTACGTTCACGCCGTAGGCAGTGATCCGACGTATCTTAGGCAGTTGTTCCGACGTGATTGTGAGCATGCGCACTGAGATGCGCCCACGGGACGGCACATGCGCCGTTCATTATACGTATCTGTCTGGCGCTCGGCCCATCATTTGCATGGGGTCACGCCTCACTTGCATGGCTCACGCCCACTTCCACCTACGCCGACTTACGCCTAGAAAACCCAGCGCAGTTTTGGGAGGAAGTGGTTTGTGAATTCCATGCTTGCCTCTCTGCGCTGCGTCGGCGTAGCATAAAGGAGATACGCTACGGCGGCATAAATGTGCACAGTGTCTGTGAATCCGGGCCATAATTTACAATCTGAGGTCTGCAGGCTTGGACAATAGGGTCTGTGCTTGGGTAAAAAAATGGTTATAGGGACGGGTCCAAAGGGTGGTGATTAGGGATGAGCTTCGCATTCGAGTCGAACTCATGTTCGACTTGAACATCATATGTTCGATTGTTCGTCGAATTACAAACGTTTTGGGCCGTTCGCGCCGAATTCGAGTGGCGTGTAACGGCCCATAATTCACTGCGGCATCGCAGTGCATTGCTGGCTGATGATTGGCCAAGAATGCACTATGACCCGCATGCTTGGCCAATCACAGCGCGCAAAAAACGGAGAGCCATAATTGGCCAAAGCCAGGGTGGCTTTGGCCAATAATGGCTCAGGGGGTTTAGTACACGCCCCACACTATATAATGCTGCCTGGAAGTCGGCCTTGTGTAGTGTGTTGGTGGTTTACAGAGAGAGAGTGTCATTTTTTGGAGTTAGATAGAGCAGGCAGGCAGGCTAATCAGGGCCAGATTAAGAACATCATGGGCCTGGTGCTGAGGATTTCGGTGGGGCCTTTTTTAAATAAAAAAATAAATGCGTGGAAATGACATTAACGCAGCCCGGCCAAGGCAAGTGACCAAAGGCACAGAACCCAGAAGGAAGACCGGGTGAAGATGGAAGTGCCCGGGCCCCGCCGGATTGATCACAGCGCAGCACTGGAGGGCTCAGTCTGAAAATTTAAGTGTACCCTAATGTGCTAATATGCTTTGCATACTTGTACATTGTGGCATAACCTACCCCAGGGCCTCTAAAAAGTAGTAATGTCAGAAAAGTTTACTACCGCTTTAATATCACAGGATCCCAGTAGCCTCTCATGGGGCCACCTACTGACCCAGTGGCCCTTGGGCAGTGCCTAGGTGCATAGTTGCCAACATTTAAAAAATATTTTCATGGACACTTTTTTTTTACAAGTGCTATATTTAGAGTAGCTGAGATCCCCTATGTTCCTCTATACATCACAGTAGTAATCACAAAATTAAATGAGTACTAATAATGGGGAAGAACAAATATGAGAATAATAGAGATAATTTTAAAGAACTGTTTTTGTGGGTAAGCGACATAAGGGAGGAGTATGGATGGTATATAAGTGGGAAGTATGTGCAGGTGAGGGAGAGGAATGTGGAGGGTCTAACTTTGGGCACTATGTAAAGGAGAGGAGTGTGGAGGGTATGACAGTGAGCAGTACGTACAGGAGAGAAGTGCGAAGGGTACGGCAAAAGGCACTATGTACAGGAGAGAAGTGTGAAGGGTGTGACAGTGGGCAGTATGTACAGGAGAGGAGTGTGGAGGGTATGACGGTGGGCACTATGTATAGAAGAGAAGTGTGGAGGGGATGACAGTGAGCAGTATGTACAGGAGAGAAGTGTGGAGGGTACGACAGTGGGCAGTATGTACAGGAGAGAAGTGTATGACAGCAGGCACCATGTACAGGAAAGGAGTGTGAAGCGTATGACAGTGGGCAGTATGTACAGGAGAAGAGTGTGGGGGTATGCCAGAGGGTAGTATGTACCAGAGAGAAGTGTGGAGGGTATAATGGGGCAGTATGTACAGGAGAGGAGTGTGGAGGGTATGATAGTGGGCACTATGTATAGTAGAGGAGTGTGGAGTGTATGACCGTGAACAGTATGTACAGGAGAGGAGTGTGGAGGGTATGACAGTGGGCACTATGTATAGGAGAGAAGTGTGGAGGGTATGACGGTGGGCACTATGTATAGGAGAGGAGTGTGGAGGGTATGACAGTGAGCAGTATGTACAGGAGAGGAGTGTGGAGGGTGCGACAGTGGGCACTATGTACAGGAGAGAAGTGTATGACAGCAGGCACTATGTACAGGAGAGGAGTGTGAAGGGTATGACAGTGGGCGCTATGTATAGGAGAGGAGTGTGCAGGGTATGACAGTGGGCACTATGTACAGGAGAGGAGTGTGTAGGGTATGACAGTGGGTACTATGTATAGGAGAGAAGTGTGGGGAGTATGACAGTGGGCACTATGTACAGGAGAGGAATGTGGAGAGTATGACAGTGGGCACTATGTACAGGTGAGGAATGTGGAGTGTATGACAGTGAGCACTATGTACAGGATGAAGGAATCTGGGAAGGAAAAATGTAAAAATGTTTGTGGAAGGATGTTTAGGAAATGCGTAGTGGTTAAGCGGTACATACATGGATTAAAACTACGCCAATTATGCAGAGACCAGCTATAGTCAATCTATGTATGGGCAAGCTGATTTTACACAAGTCAATCTATTATCTGACTTGAGTACAACCAGCCTGTTAGGTTTTTCCCAAAACAATCAGTGCTGCCAGCTATAGTTAGCAACACTAATCATTGTACTCACTGGCAGAACACAATAATACTGCAGGAGTGATTCCCCTATCCACAGGTCAGCAGGTTCTGTGTGGGGACAGGCTGGGGAGATATACTAGTCAGTGGCTGGGTAGGAACTGGCTAGTATCAGAGAAAGATACACACAGGTTACATACGCTACGATAATTAGAGCGAGAACAATAATTCTAGTACTAGACCTCCTCTGTAACTCTAAACATGTAACCTAAAACATTTTTAAAGCATCGCTTAGGATACCAAAAAAAATCGTGCTAACTTTAGTGTTTTTTTTAATGAACGAAACAGTTTATTTCCAAAAAAAACATGTTTGAAAAATTGCTGCGCAAATACCGTGCTAGAGTTGCACAATTAATCATTAAAAAATCGTGATCTCGATTCAACCCCCCTGACGATCTCCAATGCAGAGTTCGCCGATTTTTTCATATAACAAGTGGAGAGACTTTCAGCTGTCAAAAGAAAATATCTGGGAAGACTGCCAAGTTTTTAACAGGAAACATTGTAACTAACGCTTCCTTCTTAGGCCTTGTACACACGACCGAACATGTCTGCTGAAACTGGTCCGCGCAACCACACAAAATCGTCTCATCAGCCTGACACCCTTGTTGAGACCCTTGCAAACGCAATACCATCTCAGCAGCCCCACACTCATCGAGACCCTTGCAACCACGCAATACAGTCTCGAGCAACCTCCCACTCGTCAAAGACCTTTGTGACCATGCAGTCTCGCCCCAGCAATCTGGAATTCATTGAGACCCTTGCAGCCAGACAAAAAAATAAATCAGGGAATATTGTCTCAGCAACTTGACACTCATTTGAGACCCTTGCAAAATGTAATCTCATCTCAGCTACCTCACACTCGTCTAGACCTTTGCAACCACACAATCTCATCTCAGCAACCTGACACCCGTGCAGACCCTTGCAGCCATACAAAGTCGTCTCAGCAGCCCGACACTCACTTGAGACCATTGCAAAACGCAATATCGTCTCAGCAACCTGACACCCGTTCAGACCCTTGCAGCCATACAAAGTCGTCTCAGCAGCCCGACACTCATTTGAGAACATTGCAAAACGCAATACTGTCTCAGCAACCTGACACCCGTTCAGACCCTTGCAGCCATACAAAGTCGTCTCAGCAGCCTGACACTCATTTGAGACCATTGCAAAACACAATATTGTCTCAGCAACCTGACACCCGTTCAGACCCTTGCAGCCATACAAAGTCGTCTCAGCAGCCCGACACTCATTTGAGACCATTGCAAAACACAATATCGTCTCAGCAACCTGACACCCATTCAGACCCTTGCAACCATACGAAGTCGTCTCAGCAGCCTGAAACTCATTTGAGACCATTGCAAAACGCAACATCGTCTCAGCAACCCCTCACTTGTTTAGACCCTTGCAACCACACAATGCCATCTCAAAACAAACCTCTTAATCATCTAGACCTTGTTGCATTAAAAATCATTAAAGTATATTTTTTCCCAAAAAATTGCATTTGAAAAACTGCTGCACATATACCATGTGAAAAAAAATTGCAAAAACTTTCTAGCAAAAAAAAAAAAAAAATATGGTGATTTCTACATGTAAACAAAAAGTGTCAGAATAGGTCCGGTCTTTAACCGGTAAGCCTCATACACACGCATGGTTTTCTCGGCAAGAACCAGCAAGAAAACTGCTGTCAGAGCTTTCTTGCCAAGTAAACCGAGTGTGTGTACGAGGCTTTGAGGTTTCTCGTCGAGAAAACTGCCCAGAATCAAGACGAAAAAAAATAGAGAACCTGTTCTCTATTTTCTCGTTGTGAGATTCTCGGCAGGAAACCGCCGAGAAACCCAAGCATGTGTATACTTACCTCTCCATGGAAACCCACGCATGCTTGAAATGACTTTGACGCATGCGCGGTAGCTTCCAAGGCAGAGGTAGGGTGAAGCACTATGGCGGCGAGGGCATCGAATGTGACATCACCGCGTTCGTGCCATTCAAAAGAACAGCGGTTCTTTTGAATGGTGTGTGTGTACACAGATTCATGCCAGGAATCTCGTCAGGAAAAAACGTTTTTTTTTTCCTGATGAGAATCTGGGCCGTGTGTACAGGGCTTTAAACTTAAATTGAAGACTTAGATAAAATTAGAAGTACCCCTAGGAGTATACTTGCCACTTACTGAGAAACTCTGATTAAGCCCAGGTTCACACTGGGCTGCGTGAGTGAAGCCGTGTGAGTTCAGCTGAACTTGCATGATTTCACTCCCGCCTAGGGTTGCCACCTCATCCCTTTAAAACAGAACACATATGAATTACACAGGTTCTGAGGCTAATTTAATGCAGGTAAGGCACCAAATGAGTCTAATTACCACCTTAATTAATATGTGTTCTGTTTTAAAGGGATGAGGTGGCAACCCTACTCCCGCCTGTCAGTCCTGATTTCAGCCGCGATTACAGAGACATCTGTACAGGTTTCTGCACAGATGTCAATGTAAATCGCATGCCGAAAATCACAAAAAGTAGTACAGAAACAACTTTTTGAAATCGGTGCAGCGTTGCATCGATTAGGACAGTGCCATTGCCGGCAATTGCCAGCAAATGCCGCCGGTTTGACATGTGATTTTACATGTCAAACCGCATGTCAAAACAGGACCAGTGTGAACCAGGGCTAAGGGCCGCTTCATGACAGAAGGCAGTGTGGGGCGTTCTGTGTGTGTTTTCCACACTGTGTTCGAAACACACTGCCTTTGCGATCCGCTGTGGGTTTTAATACATTGTTAATGGCACCCCAAACGCAGATTGCAAATGCAGTGTATTGCAGGGACCAGATCGCATTGGTACTGCAGTACATTTTATGTGTGTTTTAGGTGTCGTGTGCAAAAACAAAAACCTGCTTGCTGCATCTTTGATGGACCTTTATGAAAATGCACATTATATACAGTACAGTACATGAACAGCTACTTGCACTTAGCATATGTGAGGCTGTAAAACACAGGGTAGGTCTAGGTACACATGGAGACAGAAGGAGGAGTTTATGGGCTGGCACCACAGGCAATAAGCTGGAGGAGTCCTAAGGCTGGTACCAAAGGTTGGCAGCTGGAGACATAAGACTACACCACTTAATAAACATTATGCAGTCAGCAATTGGGGCAGTTCTCTCTGCAGTGGCTCTGCCTTCCATAGAAGCTGTGTGCTATTGGGCTGCTTCCTGGTTGCCAGCACCCCTGGGACTCACAATGAAGGACTATACACATGCCTGCAGATCACATGCCCACCCACCTTGCCTCATCTGGTGCATCTTCTTGCAGCTGCAGAGGGTGAGAAATATAGAGACTTACATTCCCCGGACGTGTCTAGGAGCTCTGGGTCTTGAAGCAAACCTGGGGCAATATGGGAAAAGGAGTTAAAGGAACCCGCACCTGCATCCAAGCCTGGTAAGTCAAGGGGAACTCCTCTAATATACAGTGCCTGAAAAAAGTATTCATACCCCTTAATATTTCCCACATTTTGTCATGTTACAACATACAATGTAAATGTATTTTTTTGAGATTTTATGTGATAGAGCAACACAAAGTGGCACATAATTGTGCAGTGAAAGGAAAATGATAAATGGTTTTCCAATTTTTTTACAATCAAATATCTAAAAAGTGCATTTGTATTCAGCCACCTAAATTCTGATACCCATAACTAAAATCGAGTGGAACCAATTGCATACCTCCCAACCGACCCGGATTCTGCGGGAATTTCCCCGCGATTTGAAGTATGTCCCGCAGTCCCGCGATCATAGCTAATTTCCCGCAGCCCAGTGCCAGAACAAGTGAGTGACATCTGGTCACCAGATACCCTAAGTTCTCCCGCGAGGTGCGGCAGTGTTCCGCATTTGGGCTGCGGTTCCCTGACACATACCAGAGTTGCAGCCACCCTAACTGATCACTGGTTGCTATGGCCGCCCCGCTTGGCGTCTAACAACCAGTGACATCACACACTCAAACACAGAGACTTCCAGAGCGAGGCTGTGTCAGTGTTACCCTGGCTCCACCCACCTTTTCCACTTCTCCGACTCCCGCGGTCCGCCACCCAGCGGCTTAATGCAGCTACAGGCAAGGTCTCTGGCTTTGAAGAGTGAAGGATCGTGGAGCCATGGGGATGATGGCAGCGGCATCCATCTGCACTCTGGCCACCTCTGAGGTGGAGGACAGGCGGAGACGGTACACTGCAGCATGGACTGGGCAGACTCGGCAGCACAGCAGCAGGTCAGTGTCACACCTCCCCCCGTCAACAACGTTAATGCGAACGAAGGAGAAGCCGGAGCGGTGTGTAGATGAATGTTGAAGAGCGAGGTGAGTGGCATCCCAACAACTTCAATTGGGCTTCAATTGGATAGGTTGTGTAACCATAAAAAGTTCATCCACAAATGGAAGCCTCCACAAGGGGATAAGAAGCAAAATGACACTACTAATTTTGCATGTCTTGCAAAGCGCTCTCAAACCAAGTTACTCTCAAACCAAGGTTTTACTGTATTTATTTGTAAAAAATTCTAAAAAAAACTATTACCATTTTCCATCCAATTCACAATTATGTGCCACGTTGTGTTGGTCTATCACATAAAATCCCAATAAAATACATTAAATTTTTTGGTTTTAACATGACAAAATGTGGAATATTCCAAGGGGTGTGAATACTTTTTCAAGGCACTGTATCTCATGCTAGATCCGTTTGCTCTGTTCCAGCCATGCAGTCCCTCTTTGCCAAAGCATTTCCCTCACCCTCCTGTAACCAAGTGCCAGGGCTGCTGGTGATAAATAGGTGGGAGGAGGGTGGCAAGGAGTGATACGTGGGGGTTATTATTTGTCCAGGGAAAGGCTTTAAACTCGGGGAGATCAACCATCAAATTATAGAGTTTTTTTGCATCTTTAATAGATTTTTACATAAAACTTTTATGGAAATTCTAAACAGATGTTTTGGACTTGGATGTAGTTCATAGTTAATGTTTTCTGATAAAATCACTTTAGTTAGGCCCCTTTTTTTCTGCGCTGTGTATGGTGATCCCATAAAAAATTCATGGGACATCAGCTGTCCTTTGATCATTACCAACTTTATCTCCTAATCATTGTACGCATCTTTCTTTTGTGTGCTTGTGAATAATTTCTTTCATTTCCTTACTGCTCATATTAAACTGACTTGTCTTCATTTTGAGGATTTGGAAAAGCATGTATAGAACCTTCCCCGCAGTAATAAGGTTTAATTGATTTGGGATTGCTGCCATTTCGCATTCAAGTATCTTTCTATGCATCTGGCTGACTTGTAGTTTTTCTTGCTGTCTTTTTGTATTTTGCTTACCTAAATGTTTTCTCTGCAGATGGATGGGTAATGATCAGCAACTTTGAAGGACCCCTTGATTTTTACGTAGTGTGTCATTACTGAAGACTAGTCTGGCCCCATAGTCTTTGATAAGCACTCCTTGGTAAAGTGTTTCCTCTATTTTGGTGTATTATCTCTGCCAGGCATGAATCCACTCTGCTCAATTAAAACACACGCAGCAAAACTCAAGGACCCTGGAAGCTTTTATCATTTATGTTGGCTTTTAATATTACTCAACATCTTTGCTATGATAAAATATAGCATGGCTATAATTTCATACTGGCTTACTTAATTATAATACCCGTTCCATTAAAGAGGAACTGCAGTCTGCTCACATAATTTGTAATAAAAACATCTTTGCCATTTTGAAGCTTCCCTCCAACCACTTTGCATATTATTTTATATATACTGTGGTTCTGTAGCCAAATGCTGCAGAAATCTCCCTCCACTAAGTCTGGCTGCATCCATTTTAACTATGGGCAGCTGAAGCTGCTGCCTGTTCACTTCATGGATTTACAAAGACACACAGAGGCACACCTCCAGCTCTGCAGCCCTGTAGCTCTCATTGGCCCTCTTATGACTTCTCCCCCTCCCTTCCTGGAAAACTCTCAGGCCTCATACACATGAGTGAGAAACTTGTCGTAAAAGAAACATTGTTTTCCTCGACGAGTTCCTTGTCAGGCTTGTCGAGAATCTTGTCAAGCTTTCTTTAGGTACACACTGTCAAGACAAAATCTCGTCGTTCTCAAACGCGGTGACGTACAACACGTACAACGGCACTATAAGGGGGAAGTTCGATTCCACTGGCGCCACCCTTGGGGCTGCTTTTGCTAATCTTTTTTTTATCAATAACAGTTTTATTCAGAAAATTTTTCAATACACGTATACATGCAGGATGAATCTCGATAGCAATATCTAGATGAATGGTCATGAACATACTGGAGAATGTCTAACAGTCTACTTGACCTATTATGTGTCCACTCACGAAGTAGCGAGCATTTCGTACCGGGTATCAACTGCAGGAGCCAGTTAAGTGCAAAAAACTAGATAAACCTATCAGTACAATGTTATGCCAGTGAACAATCTCGTATCACCAGTGGGTTCACAGGAGGAGAAAAAGAAGAAAAAGACACAGCAAAAAGAAGAAGAAGGGGGAGGGGGAAAGGGGAGGGAGAAGGGGAAGGAGAGTGGAAGGGAAGGGAGTGGGAAGGGAAATCACCAATGCGGCTCAGCTACCTGATCAGGTTTCCTCCTCTCGGCGGTGCCAAAGCTCCCAGACCTTGTCGTGGGCTTCCAGTCTGTCTAGCATTCTGGCCGTCATCTTCTCCATCATTTCCACATCTTTTATTCTGGCATATAGGGCCTCAGGGGGGGGGGAGGCAGAACGCTTCCAGTGTAAGGCCACCAGACATCGCGCTGCTGTGAGGACATGCCTGGTCAGTTTCCTGTAAGGTGCTGGGATGTTTGGTGGGGGGAATCCTAACAGGTAGACCTTCAGAGTCAGGGGGATCGTCCTGTCTAGAAGTCGGCCCAATAATTGCTGGACCGAGTTCCAAAAGGGGACGATCAGTGGGCAACCCCAGTATACATGGATAAGTGTTCCTTTGTCTTGCTGACAGCGCCAGCAGTGATCTGAAGTGTTCGGGTAAATGGCATGGAGAACGTCAGGTGTCATGTACCAGAAGTAGAGGATTTTATATATGTTCTCCTTGTAGAGAGTACAGATCGAGCTTTTTGCTGCTTGGGACCAGATTGTACGCCAGTGTTCCATGGAGATCTCCTCGCCTAGGGCCTTTTCCCACCGAAGCATATATGCATGTTTGCTCCCAGTGACTATCGGCCGAGAGTTCAGTATTGTATATATATTAGAGATCAAGCCCCTCTGTGCTGTCCCCGCCAATATCAGCCTTTCAAAAGCCGTTGGGGGGGAAAACTGCAGGTTTGGAGCGAACGTGAGTGCATAATGGCGTATCTGGAGATATCCATAGAACTCCTGGCTCGGCAAGTCATACTTGGCCTGTATGTCCGCAAATGTGCGCATTTTACGGGTCAGGGGATCTACTAGGTTCCCATAGTGGAAAAGATTCCTCGTTGTCCATGGAGCGGACATTCTGTGGGTGAGGCTATCCGGGATTTCAGGGTTGCCGGCGAAAGAGGTCAGGAGGGAGCTGTCGGATGCTAGCTTGTGTTGGCGTATCAGCTTTTGCTAATCTTGTGTTACCCCGTGTTAAGTAAAAGTTTGGTGAGAGACAATTTGCGCTTTTCAGTCTGTTACAGCGTGACGAATGTGCTATCTCCATTATGAACACTACTTTTACCGAAGCTGCGCTCCCGTCTCATACTTTATTCTGAGCATGCGAGAAACACGACGAGGAAATTGAGACTCCCGAGGAGAAAAAAGAGAACTTGTTCTCTTTTTTTTCTCGTCGAAATCCACGACAGTTTTCTCGACGAAAAACATACACACTTAAAGCGGATGTGCCATGGGAACAAAATATTAAAAGCCAGCAGCTACAAATACTGCAGCTGCTGACTTTTAATATTAGGACACTTACCTGTCTTGGAGTCCAGCGCCGATCGCAGCAGAGCACGAGCGATCGCTCGTCACTCTGCTGCTCCCCCCGCCATCCACGCTGAGGGAACCAGGAAGTGAAGCGCTGCGGCTTCACTGCCCGGTTCCCTACGGCGCATGCGCGAGTCGCTCTGCGCCCGCCGATTGGCTCACACGCTGTGTGCTGGGAGCCGAGTGTTCCCAGCACACAACGGGCGACAGACGGGATGTGACGGAATGCCCGTCTTTCGCCCGTAGCGTGTGGCCGGAAGTGGGTGCAAATACCTGTCTTTAGACAGGTGTCTGCACCCCCCTCCCCCCTGAAAGGTGTCAAATGTGACACCGGAGGGGGGGAGGGTTCCGATCAGCGGGACTCCACTTTAGGGTGGAGAACCGCTTTAAATCTGTCCAAACAAGAGTCTAGTAGACATCCCGTGTATAATAAAATTTGAAACACAAAATCATAAATTATAATATAATAAGTAAATATAAATAATTATAACAAATAATATAATGATAATAAAAATTATTACTTTTAATTTTTTGATGACAAATCACTTTCGCTCAATTCTGCAAGTGATTCTAATATATTATCGCTGTTTTCTAGCTGGTCTAAAACCACTTTTGACATAAAGGGACACTTTTTGGTTGCTATGGACAATCTCCAGTTTCCAGGCAGAAGTTTTTATTATATAAAAGTGCATGTAGGACACTGGGCAGACCACTAGGGACCAAGGGTGTGTGTATTTTTTTCATACAGTACTGTAATCTACAAGATTACAGTATACTGTATGTATTGTGTCTATTTACTTTTTTAAATTTGGTGCCGATCTCCGCCCCAGTGCGTCGTAACGTTGCAGGGAACGGAGCTCGGTGGCACTCGGCACTGTGAATCCAGTGAGGACACCGCTCGATCACACAGCGGGGTGGCATCGCAGGATCCAGGGACACGGTAAGTAACTTGTGCCTGTGGACACTGCGAGGCGATCCCGAGTCTGGCTCGGGGTTACCACCTTTGGTCCTGAAATTCCACCCCGAGCCTGACTCGGGAATACCGCCAGGGGGGTAAATGACTTTTTTTCCTTTAGAAATGTCATTTTGTGCAGGGACTGTTATAAACATGGAAACATGGGCTACTTTACGGGCATACTATAGACACCCCCAGGTACGAAATTTAAAGGAACATTTCACTTTTATTATTTCACTTTAAGCATTATTAAAATCACTGCTCCAGAAAAAAACGACCGTTTTTAAAACTTTTTTTTTGCATTGATACATGTCCACTGGGACAGGACCCAGGTCCCCAAACACTTTTTAGGACAATAACTTGCATATTAACAATTAAAATGAGCAATTTTGATTTTTCATGTTCGTGTCCCATAGACTTTAACGGTGTTCGCGCCTACACACATACATACACACTCTAAAAAGTAACTGCAGAATTGGCTGGAAATATTTTCCTTATTTCTAAAAATATCCTTTATCACAACTTTTAAAGATATCATACATTCATATGAAACTAGCATGCTATGTAGAGCAGGGGTCTCATAAACATTATAAACAAAGAGCCAGTTTATTGTCCTTCAGATTCTTGGAGTTCCCCAAACACTTTTTATGACAATGACTTGCATATTAACAGCTAAAATTAGCAATTTTGATTTTTCATGTTTGTGTCCCATAGACTTTAACGGTGTTCGCGCGTTCGAACAAATGTTTTGCCTGTTCGCTGCGAACCAAACCGGGGGGTGTTCGGCTCATCCCTACTGATAGGCAGAGAGAAGGGTTTGTGACATAAGACTGCTGGCAGGACACAGGCTTTACTATTTAGGCTGTGGCTGCTTTAGAAAGAAAAAAGTCGTTTTTGTCTTGATGCACCTGAAATGTATTCAGCTGAAGGATCGGCTAGCTTTTAATGGGTTTCATTTACTCCAATGTGAAGTGTTATGGGGTGAACTTGCATGTATTTCAGACACTCCTGAAGAAGAGTTTTTATTTTTCCATTTATGTAATCCAGCCAGAAAACAGGTCGCTCAGCTCAAGTGTGAATAGAATAGAGTATTTACTTAGCCTTTACTTTCTCAGTGATCTCTCAGACATTGTTACTTTGTTGCACACTACAAGCAGAGAAGCAACATCAGGGGTCCAATCCTTGATGATGCCTATAAAATATGGTGCCAGACTTCTGTGGAATAAGGCAGATAAAGGCACTGTCAGGAGGAGTACCATGATGTCTTTGACACGAAATTCATATCTGCTGGTGTTAAGCCCCGTACACATGATCAGATTATCAGATGGATTTTACTCTGCATGCACCAATGACATCATCCGTGCACTACAAGGCAAATATCTCCTAAACGGCGCACGTTTAGGAGATATTTTCAGTACAAATAGTGGTGGGGGTATTTACAACCACTTTAACTTAAAAATTAAGTTGGCTCTAATGTTCAAAAGTCTGAAGTCACCTGGTAATTCCAAATTCATTGGGGTTGATTTACTAAGGAAAATCAGGCTGTTCTCTTTGCAAGGGAAGTTGTAATGTGCAAGGGAACTTTTCCTAGAACTTAGTTAACCACTTAAGCCCCGGACCAATACGCTGTCTAAAGACCCAAGGTGTTTTTACAATTTGGCAATGCGCTGCTTTAACTGGTAATTGCGCGGTCATGCAATGTTGTACCGAAACGAAACTTGCGTCCTTTTCTTCCCACAAATAGAGCTTTATTTTGATGGTATTTGATCGCCTCTGCGATTTTTATTTTTTGCGATATAAACGCAAAAATACCGTAAATTTTGAAAAAAAAATTATTTTTCTTATAACAAAAAGTAAAAAATATCGAATAAACTAAATTTTAGTCAAACATTTAGGCCAAAATGTATTCAGCCACATGTCTTTAGTAAAAAAAATCACAATAAGCGTATATTTATTGGTTTTCGCAAAAGTTATAGCGTCTACAAACTAGGGTACATTTTCTGGAATTTACACAGCTTTTATTTTATGACTGCCTATCTCATTTCTTGAGGTGCTAAAATGGCAGGGCAGTACAAAACCCCCCCAAATGACCCCATTTTGGAAAGTAGACACCCCAAGGAAACTGCTGAGAGGCATGTTGAGTCCATTGAATATTTAATTTTTTTGTCCCAAGTGATTGAATAATGACGAAAAAAAAAAAAAATGTTTACAAAAAGTTGTCACTAAATGATATATTTCTCACACATGCCATGGTTATATGTGGAATTGCACCCCAAAATACATTCTGCTGCTTCTCCTGAGTACGGGGATACCACATGTGTGGGACTTTTTGGGAGCCTAGCCGCGTACGGGGCCCCGAAAACCAAGCACTGCCTTCAAGATTTGTGTGAGTGAAATCAAAAATGTATGTCCTTAGAAATCTTGAAGGCGGTGCTTGGTTTTCGGGGTCTCATACGCGGCTAGGCTCCCAAAAAGTCCCACACATGTGGTATCCCCGTACTCAGGAGAAGCAGCAGAATGTATTTTGGGGTGCAATTCCACATATAACCATGGCATGTGTGAGAAATATATCATTTAGTGACAATGTTTTGTACATTTTTTTATTTTTATTTTTTTTGGTCATGATTCAATCACTTGGGGCAAAAAAATTAAATATTCCATGGACTCAACATGCCTCTCAGCAAATAGCTTGGGGTGTCTACTTTCCAAAATGGGGTCATTTGGGGGGTTTTTGTGCTATTTTGGCATTTTATGGCCTTCGAAACTGTGATAGGTAGTGAGGAGTGAAATCAAAAATTTGCGCCCTTAGAAATGCTGAAGGCGGTGCTTGGTTTTCGGGGTCCCGTACGCGGCTAGGCTCCCAAAAAGTCCCAAACATGTGGTATCCCCGTACTCAGGAGAAGCAGCAGAATGTATTTTAGGGTGCAACTCCACATATAACCATGGCATGTGTGAGCAATATATCATTTAGTGACACATTTTTCTTTTTTTTTTTTTTCTCATTATTCAATCACTTTGGACAAAAAAAATAAAAAATCAATGGACTCAACATGCCTCTCAGCAGTTTCCTTGGGGTGTCTTCTTTCCAAAATGGGGTCATTTGGGTTTTTTTTGTGCTATTTTGGCATTTTATGGCCTTCGAAACTGTGATAGGTAGTGAGGAGTGAAATCAAAAATTTACACCCTTAGAAAGCCTGAAGGCGGTGATTGGTTTTTGGGGTCCCGTACGCGGCTAGGGTTCCAAAAAGTCTCACACATGTGTTATCCCCGTACTCAGGAGAAGCAGCAGAATGTATTTTGGGGTGTAATTCCACATATGCCCATGGCATGTTTGAGCAATATATCATTTAGTGACAACTTTGCGCAAAAAAAATATATATATATATATATATATTTATATTTCCCGCAACTTGGGTCAAAATCTAAAATATTCCATGGACTTAAGATGCCTCTCAGCAAATAGCTTGGGGTGTCTACTTTCCAAAATGGGGTCATTTGGGGGGGTTTTCAATTGTCCTGGCATTTTATGCACAACAATTAGAAGCTTATGTCACACATCACCCACTCTTCTAACCACTTGAAGAAAAAGCCCTTTCTGACACTGTTTGTTTACATAAAAACATATTATTTTTTTGCAAGAAAGTTAAGTTGAACCCCCAAACATTATATATTTTTTTAAAGCAAAGGCCCTACAGATTAAAATGGTGGGTGTTGCAAATTTTTTTTCCACACAGTATTTGCGCAGCGTTTTTTCAAACGCATTTTTTGGGGAAAAAATACACTTTTTTTTATTTTAAAGCACTAAAACACACTATATTGCCCAAATTATTGATGAAATAAAAATTATGATCTTAGGCCGAGTACATGGATACCAAACACGACATACTTTAAAATTGCGCACAAACGCGCAGTGGCGACAAACTACATACATTTTTAAAAGCCTTTAAAAGCCTTTACAGGTTACCACATTAGATTTACAGAGTAGGTCTACTGCTAAAATGACTGCCCTCGATCTGCCCTTCGCGGTGATACCTCACATGCATGGTGCAATTGCTGTTTACATATGACTCCAGACCGACGCTTGCGTTCGCCTTTGCGCAAGAGCAGGGGGGGACAGGGATGCTTTTTTTTATTTTTTTATATATTTATTTCGCTTTTTTTATTTTATTTGTTAACTGTTCCTTCCATTTATTTATTTTTTTACCATTTTTATTGTTATCTCAGGGAATGTAAATATTCCTTATGATAGCAATAGTTAGTGACAGGTACTCTTTTTTTTTTTTAAATGTGGTCTATTAGACCCTAGATCTTTCCTCTGCCCTCAAAGCATCTGACCACACCAAGATTGGTGTCATAAAATGCTTTCCCATATTCTCAATGGCGCCGTTTATATCTGGGGGGGGGGACATTCCCTCCCACTGAATGTAAAAGCAGTCTAGAGGCTAATTAGCCGCTAGGACTGCTTTTACATGAAAGCCGACCGCTGGCTGAAAAGAATGATACCAAGATGATGCCTAAACCCGCAGGCATCATTCTGGTATAACCATTCAAAGTCCAGCAACATACCAGTACGTTGATGGTTCTTGTTGGACATGTATTGTAATCTTTTTTTTTTTCATGCAGCCTGTTGGCTGAACAAAAAAAAGATTGATCGGTGGGTATGCACACCATTAGAATACCTCCCTTCATCCACCCACTTCTAATGATGGGCATACATGCACCATTTATATATGCCGAAGCATGGGGGCATCCTCCCTCAAAAAAGTTATGCCGCGTACGGTCGGACTTTTCTATGCCGCGTACACACGGTCGGACTTTTCTATGCCGTGTACACATGGTCAGACTTTTCCACAGGAAAGCCTCCGTAGGAATGTCAACCGTATGTACGCGGCATTAGGAGCAAAATCGCTCCTCCGCCCTTAATGCCCCCATGCTCCGGCATATATGCTCTTTTTTGAACTGTAGTGGTGAAATCACCTCCTACAGCATTGGAGTCGCGGCTTTATATATCGTGGGAGCAAACGCTGTTGCTGTCACGCTAAATAAATCCGCACTGCAACTGAATGGCGTACCTGCTAAGCAAATGATGGTTAACATTAAAACAAAGTAACATTCCAGTATAACAGTAAGATCATACCATACCTGCAAAGCAAATACCTATAAAAAAACATAGTAAAAAATAAAACATTTTTTAACGCAACCTGTGCCTAAAATATATATATGCCGAAGCATGGGGGCATCCTCCCGCAAAAAAGTTATGCCGCGTACGGTCGGACTTTTCTATGCCGCGTACACACGGTCGGACTTTTCTATGCCGTGTACACATGGTCAGACTTTTCCACGGGAAAGCCTCCGTAGGAATGTCAACCGTATGTACGCGGCATTAGGAGCAAAATCGCTCCTCCGCCCCTGCTGCCCCCATGCTTCGGCATATATGCTCTTTTTTTTAACTGTGGTGGTGAAATCACCTCCTACAGCACTGGAGTCGCGGCTTTATATATCGTGGGAGCAAACGCTGTTGCTGTCAAGATAAATAAGTCCGCGCAACAGCTGAATGGCGTACCTGAAAACAGTAAAATAAATTACATACCTGAAAAGCAAGCATGAAAAAACATAACAACAATAAAACTTTGCAGAATAGAATACAGTAAAAAAGAGCAGAACAATAGAGAGAGAATAGAGAGGGAGAGAACAATAAAACGACAACTATTTTTGGTTTTTTTATTTTATATTTTTTTGTGTGTTTTTATTTTTTACTTTTTTTTTTTTTTTAACACTTTTTTTTGTAACTGTGAACTGTAACTTCAACTTTTCGGTTCCAGGTTTGGGTCTCTCAAAATGCGATGGCATCTTGGGAGACCCTGTGTGAGTGTGCCTAGCCTGTGAAATGTTTCACCCTACACTAATAATTAACGTGTGTGTGGAAGCGTTCAAAACATTCACCAATACAAAGACCAGGATCGGCAGGACATTTGGGACAAAAATAACGGGTGTCACGCCTAAATCCGCACTTGGTACAGACACGACATTTTCTTTGGGGGGCTCATTGGGTAGGGGTACTCTCGAGGACATAAGAAAAATGCCTCTCATGCAGTCGGCTTACTGCATTTGGTAGGGGTTGGTGAGGTACAGTACCGCCTGGATACAGGAGTTCTGTGATGATATCCCTCTGGAATTGAAGGAAGGATTCATTCCGTCCTGAAGCTCTGTATACGACATGAGCATTCAGTAGAGCCAATTGAAATAAATGTAGAGACACTTTTTTGTACCAGCGTCTCGTCTTACGGGCAATATGATACGGCGCCATTAACTGGTCGTTGAGGTCCACCCCTCCCATATTAAGGTTATATTCGTGGACACAGAGGGGTTTCTCCACAACACCAGTCGCCGTACGAATTTGGACTGTCGTGTCTGCGTGAAGGGTGGTAAGAACGAAAACATTCCTATTGTCCCGCCACTTCACAGCGAGCAAATTTTTACATCTGCAGCAGGCTCTCGCCCCCGGCCTAATACGGGCATCTACAAGCCGCTGGGGGAAGCCCCGGCGATTAGGTCGCACGGTGCCACATGCTCCAATCTGTTGATCAAATAAGTGGCTAAAAAGTGGCACGCTGCTGTAAAAATTGTCCACATACAAATGGTACCCCTTTCCGAATAAGGGTGACACCAAGTCCCAAACAATCTTGCCAGCGCTCCCCATGTAATCTGGGCATCCTTCCGGCTCTACCTGACTATCTTTTCCCTCGTAAACCCTAAAGCTCCATGTGTAGCCTGTGGCCCTGTCACAGAGCTTATAGAGCTTGACCCCGTATCTGGCACGCTTGCTGGGAAGGTACTGTTTGAAAGACAAGCGGCCAGCAAATTTAATCAGGGACTCATCAACGCATACAACCTGCTGGGGATTAAACAAGGCTGCAAAACGTTCGTTGTAATGGTTTACGAGGGGCCGAATTTTGTAGAGCCGGTCAAATTCAGGGTCTCCACGTGGACGACAAAGTGCATTGTCACTGAAATGCAGGAACCGCAGGATCGCCTCGTATCGTTTCCTGGCCATGTGAGCAGAGAAAACGGGCATATGGTCGATGGGATGTATGGACCAATACATCTGCAATGACGGAAATTTGTGTATGCCCATGTTGAGGGTAAGGCCCAGAAAGGTCTTAAATTCGGAAACCTCAAGAGGTTTCCATTGTTTGGCAAGGCGAGACTGGGGGTTAGCGGCGATGTAGGTACCAGCATATAAATTAGTCTGGTCCACAATAGATCTATAGAGATCTTCCGTGAAATACAGCGAATAAAAATCAAGTGCCATAAAATTCGCTGTATTCACCTGAATACCGGGTTGGCCAGTGAATGGGGGAAGTACAGGTGCTGTAGAAGTGGTGGGGACCCAATCAGGATAGGCAAATTCTACAGGAAGGGCACGACGGGCCTGTCTCTGTCTTCTTCTTGGTGGCAGCGGGACACTACTTGTGCTTGCCACATCGCCAGCTTGAACTGCACTTATGGGACTCGCCACGTCACCAAGTGTTACTGCAGTGCTGGATAAACGACCAGGGTGTACTAGGCCGCTGGTGCTTGCCAATCCACCAGAAGGAATAGCGGCGCTAGTACTGGATCTCTGCTCCATACGAGGGTCCTGCGGTTCTTGCTGCTCAACAACATCAGAACGGGATCGGGTACGCCTGGCCTTAGCAGGGACCTCAACTTCGTCGTGCGAGCTATCTGACATGGAGCCGCTGTCGTAAACGGGTTCATATTCTGAGCCAGAATCTGTCAGATGCGTGACCTCCTCCTCTTCACTATCTGACATGCACATGAACTCCAAGGCCTGCTTATCATTGTACCTTCGCTTTGCCATTTTGGACTCTAAATTTAGTGGTACAATGGTAAGGATTCACAGGTAAAAAAAGCACCTGATCTGTAGAAAAGCAAACGTAGAAAACGCTTAAAAAAAACTGTAAGCGATCGCAGGGATCAGGCCTGTCTCTGCGAACGCTGCAGTTATGTGTCTTGTGTTTTGTAAGTGACAGTGATCGATCGATACTGCACTTGGGTGGGTTGGGCTGGGCAGAGGGGGAAAACGCAGGTGCTAGCGGGTATCTGGGCTGATTCCGCTAACAATGCGTTTTTGGGTACCCTAAACTGCTGGGTACGCTAGTATAGATCTGATCAGATCAGGTATCGATCCGTTCAGATCCTATACCACTAAGGGGGGTGTATGCTTAGCGAGTGGGTGTAAGCGGTACTGGCTCTAACCTAACGCTGCCTGGGGCGACGCAGACCCTGACTGGCGCTAAAATTAAATTTATATCACCCGCCGGGTGATCAGGGGGTTAAACCTATTGGGTTATATACGGCGGGTGCTCTGATGCTATAAACAGCAAACTAACCAACCAGCGTCAACCGTAACACTTATACGGTGATCACTGGTGAAAGGGTTAACTAGGGGGCAATCAGGGGGTTAAAACCTTTATTCGGTAATATATGGGGGTACCTGACGCTTTCTAAAAACCTGGTGGCGAACCTAAAATAACTAAATAACTAACTGGCTAACCACGTCACCAGTGACACTTATACAGTGATCAGTGGTGAAAGGGTTAACTCTAGGGGCAATCAGGGGTTAAAACCTTTATTTATGGGGGTACCTAACGCTATATAAACCTGGCGGCGAACCTAAAAAAAAACTAACTGCCTAGCGGCAACAGTGACACTAATACAGCGATCAGAAACCGATCGCTTAGTGACACTGGCAATAGGGGTGAAAGGGTTAACTCTAGGGGCAATCAGGGGTTAAAACCTTTATTTATGGGGGTACCTAACGCTATATAAACCTGGCGGCGAACCTAAAAAAAAACTAACTGCCTAGCGGCAACAGTGACACTAATACAGCGATCAGAAACCGATCGCTTAGTGACACTGGCAATAGGGGTGAAAGGGTTAACTCTAGGGGCAATCAGGGGTTAAACCTTTATTGGGGGGGGTAGGGGGCTACCCTGGACCTAAAGGGGCCTAAACCTAACTGCCCTGACACTTTTTTCTGTCACACTGACACTAAAAGCAGTGAGCAGAAAATAAATGATCACTGCAATCAGTGACACTGTGACAGGGGGTGATCTGGGGGTGCTGGGGGGGTGATCGGGGGGGGGGGGGGGGGGTTATGTACCTATGTGTGCTGTGTCAGTGTGCTGTTGGTGCAACTCACAGTACTGACGTCTTCTCTCCTCTGGAACCGGACGAAAAGACCGCCAGAGGGGAGAAAACGTCACTTCCTCCCTGCCTGTGTTTACAGTTACACAGGCAGGGAGGGCTCAGGTGGAAGCTGATTCGCCGAGGGAGATCGAGAGGGGACGGCTGGAAATCAATAGAAAAAAATAGAATAGAAAAAATAGAAAAAAAAAATGGAAGTGATGTCATGTTTAGTAATGTATTTTCGGACGACAACTGTACTGACTAAACTAAAATCGTAAGATCTGGTATTGTACAAGAACATTTTTCGTGCATGTCGGATGAACTGTCATGATCGGCTCTCGAAAGCTCTGTACTAACGATCCGATTATCATACGATTATCGCTTGATTCCTCCTTGGACGGCATTTTTCGTAGGATATTCGGATCGTAGTCTTGTTAACCGCCCTCATTTTTCCTAACCAAACCAATATTACAATTCTTAAACTTTACTTTTTGAAGCTTATCAATTCAACCATGGTAATTATATAAATTGCAATGTTAATTGCAGTATTTTAATGTAGATATATGCACGTGGATTTGGTACTATTTTCTGTACAGTTACCAGTTTACTTTGAGCTAGCAGAGATTTGTTTTTTCTTCCAGATACAATTTCCCTTTGTGAATCTGTGAGCCTTTTTATAGTTTCTCAGAGAGAACCACTGTCTTCATTGATGTGCTGTGTAATTTTGTTTTTGTTTTGTTTGTTTTTTTGTTTTTTATATTGTGGGTCACTTGATAGATCACATGTAGTCGGCAGGTTTTTCATCTTTGTTTTTGGTGGTGACACAGTATGTAGCATCTACTGCTAAGCTGAGTAAGTTCCTTTTGGGAGTCTGTAGACTTCTTGGCACTAGGAATTACAATGCTTCTTTTGATCTATATATATGTATATGTTTCATCCTGTCAAGGGAAGTTCTCTCTTCCCTAAAAATGTATATTCGCCTTTAGTGAAGCTCTTCTCTAGCACATGCTGGCCTATTTAAAGTAAAGCCTTCCCTCTTGTGAATTGATTGGATCTGCGTAATCAAAATGAGATAACGTCAAAAGCTAGTATACTATTTTAGTTTTAACAATATCCATAGTTAAATCCTTTGCATAAGACAAAAATAAAATTCATACATAATTCGACTAGACTAAGGCCGAGTACTCACGACCAAACATGTTCGCTCGAAATGTCCGACGGGCTGTTTCCGGCGTACAAGGCTGTTTTTTCATTTGGCCCGCTGGCTTGTACACACCAGCGGACGATATTTCCCTGCGGACCTGAACGCGTGCACGTAATCCACGTTTGACGTCACTATAAAGGGAAAGGCCAAAGTCAATGGCGACGCCCTCTGTTCCGCTTTTGCTAGTTACGGCTTTGCTCGTGTTAGTGAAGGTTTGGTTAGAGCTGATTCGCGCTTCTCGGTCTCCAGGCTTTAGCAGGTAGTATTTTCTCGTTCAGTGCGTGTGCTTGTGGGTACGTAGTTGGCATTCGGGTACAGGCGTGCAGTTCGTTCTGCTTAGCAGATTCGTACTGTGCGTTCGTATCTGTGTGTCGTGCGTTCTTTGCAGGTACCGCTGGATTTGATTGTGCTTTCTGTTGGAGTGTGTTCTTGACTGACCAGCCGGCCGGTTTGAAGCCATGATGGAGCAGCAGCGTCAATTTTCGCGAGTTGGTGCTGTTTATGGGATGGCTGCTGGATATGTTCATTATTCCAGTACTTTGGCCAGAAACAGGGGGCGGAGGCGTTTCTGGACCAAGAATTGGTTGCGCCAGCGTGACCAGTTCTCTCATATGCCTCTGCTTAGGGAACTCCAGGAGAATAATCCTAATGACTATAGGAATTTTCTCCGCATGACGGACCCCGTATTCAACAGTCTGCTGGAACTTCTGTCCCCCTATATCACGAGGCAGGACACTGTGATGCGCCAAGCCATCACGGCCGAGCAGAGGCTTATTGCCACGTTGCGGTACCTGGCGACTGGGAGGAGCCTGCAGGACCTCAAGTTCTCGACAGGCATCTCTCCGCAGGCGCTTGGGGTCATCATACCGGACACGTGTGCTGCCATCATTAAAGTTATGCACGAGGAGTATATGAAGGTAAGTTTCCTAATTTTAACCTCACAATGTGTCTTTAATAATGTGGCAAACTAACTTTTTATTTTATTTCCCAGATATGCTGTGTGTTTAACTAACGTTCCCTTTTCTCACTATGCATGTTGATATCAGCTTTTACATGTTCTTTTTATTTTGGCCTACCTGCATATTTTGATCTTACCCAATATTAACCTGTCCAGCATGCTATCTTCGGGCCAACCCCCACCATGCCACTTTTTTTTTTTTTTTTCTTTTCTAAAAACAGTTTAAACACCCCCCACCCCCCCTTCAAAGTGTTTTGGTCCCCATCAGAGGGCTGTGGAGTCTCTTATTAATTAAGTGGGCCTATCTATTTGTGCCCCGAAATTCTCCCTTCATAATTTGCAAATGCTATTTTAAAAATGTAAAGTTGCACAAGGATGCTTGTATGATTATGTTTGCAATGTTTATGTGCCAAAGTACTAAATCTCTTTTTTTGTTTGTCCCCACAGCTACCCTCCACACCACAGGAATGGCAGTCTGTGGCTTCCCAATTTGCCGAGCGGTGGGATTTTCCAAACTGCGGTGGAGCAATAGATGGGAAACACGTCCGCATTGTGCCCCCACCCCACTCGGGGTCCTTCTATTATAACTACAAGGGTTATCATAGTATTGTGTTGATGGCGGTGGTGTCGGCACAGTATGAGTTTCTATATGTGGACGTGGGGAAGAACGGCCGGATGTCAGATGGGGGAGTGTTCGCACGGACTGATTTCTATGATCGTCTCCAAACTGGTGGTCTGGCATTGCCACCAGATGAAGATAATGTGGAAGGACTTCCGTTTGTGTTCCTAGCGGACGAGGCTTTCGGCCTTGGACCTCACCTAATGCGGCCTTTTCCCCAGAGGACCCTCACCTCAGAGAGGAGTGTGTTCAATTTTCGGTTGTCCAGGGCTCGGAGGGTAGTCGAGAATGCCTTTGGGATCCTCAGCAACCGGTTCCGCCTGTTCCTGACATCGATACATTTGGCGGAATATAAATTGAACACCATTATATTTGCCTGCTGCATTTTGCACAATTTTCTACGCAGGCACTCCCAGACGTACCTAGCCTCCATGGGCTCTGAGGCAGGACTACCCTCAGAGAACATTCCTGGCCTGGACACTGGTCGCGCTGGCTTGGCCCCCCAATCTGCTCGTGAGGTACGCGACAAATATGTTGAGTACTTCATGGGTCGGGGGGCCATTGCTATGCCAGATCATATTTCTTTCTAATTCGGCCCCCAAAGAAAGGAATATTCTCACAACTAATAAATAATTAGACCATTGGACTTTATACAGTTGTTTGTCATTACTGCTTTTTCTCTATTTTTCTGTCTTCCAGGTTATCTCCAAAAATAGTGCACTTCTAGTGCCAGATTTACTTACTCAGATGTATTAACTAACCACATTTGCACATTATTCACTCATCTACTAACTGGGTATTCAGTCTAGAAATAAGAAGCCACTCATTTTTCAGCTTTTGATGTCACATTTTTTTTTTTTTATTTTAGTCATTTTTTAACAAGAAATGTGTATTTTTAGGCAGAAAACATTTCCTGCAAATTTTTGTAACAAAATATTGGCTTTTAATTATTTATTTTTTTGTCTTTATTGACAGTGATTAGCAATAATACTGATCGAAACACAATGTAAGAATAATTTCACTGAAACTATACGCCAGAATTTTTGGGCTTGTCTCCTATATATCTATCTCTAGAGATATATATATATATATATATATATATATATATATATATATATATATATATATATATATATATATATATATACACACTTCTAAACATAATTTTTTTAGACTTTAGTTCAAAATTAAAGTTCTTATTTAGTTTGGTTTTCAATAACCCAGACTAATTTATGTAGAAATTTTTTGGGTTATTTTTTATTTTCTAATTTTTTTTGGGGTATTTGTTTCGAAGACATTTATTTACATTTAGAAATGTTTGTGTATTGTTTTTATACAAAACATTTTTTGGCTTTGTATTTGTTTGTGTCTAATTTTTTCAACAAGATTTTAACACAACACAAATTTTTTTATTATTTTTAGAAAAATTAGTTAACTTCTTTCTTTAGGTGAGATTTCTTGTTCGTTTTGTGATCTGAAACTGGAAACATTTACAAACCAAAAAAGATCAACACCAAACAAAAATTTAAAAAAAGAACAGCAGTCAGTCATATGGATGGTGTGCTTTCACACTGGAACACGCCAAAATTTCTAAATGCACACATTCAGTGAAAACTCGCCAAATGTCATTGGTTAAACAGACAAATGGCCACATGTGCTATCTGACATCATGGGTGATCAATGTCTGTGTTTTGTTGGAGCAAACCCTTCCTCTCAACTACTTGAGGATCGAGGAGGGGTTTGTACCCACAAAGCACAGACAATAGATAGTCTGTGATGGCAGATAGCACATATTGGCACACTGTGTGTGCATTTAGAAATTTTGGCGTATTATAAAGTACAAAAATTAAAAAGGGTTTTGTGGGCGGGGGATGGGCGGGGGATGGGCTTCTGTGGTTCAGTCTTTGACACGGCCCATCATGTCAATGATATTTTTGTAATTTTGTTCGATGACTAGCATCCTTTGTCGCATGTTGTCCATTTCCGTGCTACACTCTGAAATGACATTTCGCACATTCTGCTCCATGACTAGCATCCTTTCCCGCATAATGTCCATTTCCGTGCTGCACTCCATTACTTGCTGTACAATTATAGAAGCACTTGCACGTGAAAAATGTGATACACCATCTTCATCCCCTAAAAAGAAACAAATTGGCATTCAAAATATGTAAATAATTTCCAGCCTATCTGCATATGTTTGGCCCTATTAATATAGGGGTGACACTGACCTGATGGCCTGATAATTTCCACATCCCCAATTTCTTCATCTTCTATCACTCCTCCTTCTTCCACCACCTCCCCATCATCTTCTATCACTCCTCCTTCTTCCACCACCTCCCCATCATCTTCGACTCCTCCTTCATCCATCAATCCACCTTCTTTCAATTCGCCAAATTGTTCTTCCGCCACTTGCCCTTCATCTGCTATAAATTCTAAGTCCAAAATTACTTCTTCCTCCTCTCTTCCTTCCTCCTTTCTTCCTTCCTCTTCTCCTTCCACATCCTCTTCTCCTTCCACATCCTCTTCTCCTTCCACATCCTCTTCTCCTTCCACATCCTCTTCTCCTTCCACATCCTCTTCTCCTTCCACATCCTCTTCTCCTTCCACATCCTCCTCTCTTCCTTCCCCAGCCTCCTCCTGCTCAACATGTGGAGGTGTTTGATTTTGCGGGTGTCTGGCCCTCTCTGCCTCCTCCAATTGCTGGCGTCTTCTTTCCCCTATAAGAAATAATAAAAAACAAAAGGTATACTCATCAGCACACAGATATTGGATATCATAAATCGCACACATTGCATAGACGATACATTTATGATGATTTTTGGTTGTTTATTCTTTCAGCAATCCTCCATTTTTGGCGTAGTTCTAGGCCAAGCTCTGATCCTGCCCCTTTTTTGCAAAGAAGTGACACACATGGATGTCCCCCCAAAACATTAATTCTCGTCGACCCTCCAAATAAATATACTTTGATTTTTGAGACACAGGTGCTTTGCATTTCAAGATGTTAAAACATCATCTTTATTTGCATTTTGGAGAATGAATCTTGTTTGCCTGTCACATTCACTCAATTTAATTTCTGTGATTTTGCTATTCAACAATGTTGGAAAACCAAGTTTGGGGCCAGTCAGCCATGTCCAGGTGTGTTGTTCCTGGAGTAACGTCACATTTTTGCAAAACAATGTCATATTACGCGTGTTTACTATTTCACAAAATTTGGTAAGGGTTGTTATTTGACATAAACACAATACAGTATCTACACGTGTTCAAAAGTACAAGCAGGCCAAGGAGGCAGATGTGAAAAAATACATGTCAACACATTATTGCAGACATTCCCCCCCCCCTTAAATAATATGGACTTACTTTTCCGCAGAATTTTGAGTATCTTCTTCATGTGATGTGGCTCCCTCAATTTTAAATCAGACCAACGCTTCCGTAGTTGCTCCTTTGACCTGGTGACACCAAACATTCTCCTCATTCTCCTTGCCACCTTGTCCATTATGTGTGACTTTCTACGGTTTGGTGTTTTGTAGGGCCCACATTCACCATCATAATCCTTCCTCCTCATGATGTAAACCAACTCCACCATTTCTTCGAACGCCATATTAGTGGCTTTATATCTTTTAGGCCTGGATCGGGACGGTCCTGCCTCTGTCCCTTCACTTGCGCCATGAGAGCTCCGTGCCCGCTCGTGTGACATCGCCATCTTTCCTTCCCACAGAGATTAGGGGCGTGGAAACTAGGAAATGTCCCGTCATGGGCGTAGATGAGGGCGGGGATTATTGCATATGCGGAGTGTCGCGAATGCCAACAACGTATTGACGTAGGTTACGCGGAGAATATTCGCGCGATTCCAGAACCTACACAGTTAACGCCATATTTACTTTTTCAATTGATTAGGGGCATGGCAAAGGTGACGAGGGCGGCGTTTCATACATACGCGGAGTGGATAAAAGGCGCTTGACGTGATTACGTAGGTTACGTGTTAATTCAGCGAGCGTAACAAACGAGGATTTTGAGAGAGGCAGGTAAGAAATTTAAACATGGGATCAGCAGCGGGCTCTAAAATGTAGAGCCATGGGATGGGGGTTTGGTCTGTTGGTTGCACAGTTTTATTAAGCTATTATGTCTCTTGGATACCAGAATGTGATTTTAGTACCCAAATGCTTTTGTAGACATCACAAAATAGAGAGGTCAAAAATGCTGTGACTCATTATCAATTATGTAGGGTGTATTCAGATCAGGCCAAGTATTGTTCTGTGTTGGTTGGACAGAGGTCATTAGGAAGTTTCTTTCATGTAATCAATGCTGAGGGGCAGGATATCTACACATGCAATAGTGCCTTGATGAATGCTGTCATTTGTAATAATTGTGTATGGTTGTAGATTTCTATTATTTCCTGCAATGTAACCAAAGGGGCGGCATGTATAAAAAAAATGTTAGCTAAAACCAACCAATGGGGCAGAGCTGGCCAGCATTTTCTAAACAAGAGACACTGTGTTTGTATTTCTATATAGGTACTACTTTTTAAACAACATATTCTATCAATGTAAATGCTGAGGCTTTTTTTAATTGTGTTTTTGGTTTCTTTTTATTTTTTCAATCTAGAATAAAAAAGAGTAAATCATAATTTCCCAATGGATCTCCTGCAGACCCAAGAGATTATCCAGCACTTGCTGGATAAATTTAGGGAAATGCCCATCCTGTGGGATTCAAAGCAGCCCACCTACCACAATAAGGACGTACGAGCGGCAGCACTTGAACAGCTAGCAGCATACATGAGGACATGGGTGCCAGAATGCAGTGCCAACATGGTGAAGGATAAACTTGCCAACCTCAGGGGCACATATAGGAGAGCGTACAAAGCTCACCAAAAGCAGCTAAGATCTGGAGCAGCAGCAAGACCACCAAAGGAACCCAAGCTGTGGTATTACAGCCAGATGTCATTTTTGCGGGATCAACTGGAAGGCAGGCCATCAATGTCAAGTCTGAATCCCAACCTTTCCTCCACGCTACCTCCCAGCGGGACTTCCCCAGATCACCACAGCCCTGCAGAGTCAGATGAAGAGGGCCTGGCTGACAGAGAGGCAGATCTGCGCCTCTACGATGATGAGGTATAGTAGTTTCATAACTATTTATGTAATAATCTTAATTATTGTTTGATTCTTGACTTGATATTGGTTAATAAAATACAAGCTGGGAAGTAAAAATCTAAAATCGTGGGCAAACAAATAGGTGTCAGGGATGACAACTGCAGGGGTCAGAGGGTGAGTCTGTTTTCAAGTTTAAATTCAAGGCAAAAAATAAGATTCAAGCATGAAAATGTGAGTGAGTATATTCCTAAATATATTACAACATGTCCCTTTTTTTTACACAGGAAGAAGAGACCAGCCAGGAGGTGGCAGATCCTCTCCTCACTGTCAGCCAGGACGAAGGGGTCAGTGGCAGCCAGGAGGAGGCCGGGCCCAGTGGCGTTCAGCAGCTCCCCAGGACAAGCACCACCAGCCAGGCTCCTCCCCTTTATATTAGGCCACCAGGCCGTAAGAAGAAATTGGGGGCAGTGGAGGAAGCCAGCCTCAAAATGATTCAGGAGGCGAGTGCCATCATGAGGGCCCCCCTCAACCCCACTGAGGCCTACAGTGCCTCCGTGGCACATGATCTCAATAAAGGCACGGAGGAGCAGAGGCAATTGGCCAAGGGCATCATCAACCAGGCCCTTTGGTGGATGCAGAGGGAGATGCTGACCCCAGACACTGGGCTATGTGACCCGGCCCGGCTTGCTGAACATCATACTCCTGCTGCCACATCATCCCCACCTGCAAGGGCCCAGGGAAGACCCGCTGTAAGGCAGCCTGGAAGGAAGGTTGCAAGGAAGAGGAGACGTTGATGCCCTGCCTTCCATTTGATCCCCCACAAATGGCATCTTGTTTGGACTACCACAGCTTGGGTTCCTTTGGTTATGTGCTGCTGCTTCAGATTTTATTTTGTGTGCTTCCTGAGGTTGGCTAGTTTATCCTTCACCATGTTTGAAATGCAAGTTTGCATGTATTTTGCTAGCTGTTCAAGTGCTGCCATTCTGTTTTTGATCCTTTTTATAATTTGCTCAAATAAAAGCCTTTTTGTTGATTTGAAAAACGTGCCTATTGTTTGTAATACTGTGGGTATTATTTTAGGCATCAAACATTACAAACAAATAAAATGTTTAATCTAAAATATTCACTAACTCATGGGGGGGGGGGGGCATTTGGTGTGCCAACATGGTAGACAATTTAAACAACCTTCAAAATAATCCAGTTAAATATACAAACAAAAGCAAAATCAAAACTATTTCCTATTAAAATATTCTAAATGGTGACATAACTATAAACACCTAAATAAAGTGGGAAAGATAACCATTAAACATTAAAAGCAAAAAATTTGAAATGTGGAGGACCACTAAAAATATGATACGTCGGGCCAATAAAAGTTTGCAAAAATCTTACTACATCACAGCTAACAAATGTCACTTTTCAGTATGAAACAACTCAGTTGAAATAACATGAGCTAAATAACTGATTAGTTATAGCAAGAGAAGAATGAATAAAACGACGGCATCAAGCGTTGTTTATTGTGTGGTTTGCTTCAGTGTTCTATTGCTAGAATTAATCTTTCTATTGACGAATGTGCCATATCCCAAACAAACGTGAGTTTTACCTGAACGAGCGCTCCCGTGGCCTCATTTAGTCTGAGCATGCGCGGGGTTTTTGTACGTTGGTTTTGTGTACTCACCACCAAACATGTCCGTTCGGACAGGATTTGAGCGGACGGTTTTAAAACAAGTTTGGAAATAAATGTCTGCTGAAAAACGGCCCGGCGGGCAAATGTACGGTGAAATTCTGTACGCTCGTAACTACACACGACCAAACATGTCTGCTGAAACTGGTCCGCGGGCCAGTTTCAGCAAACATGTTTGGTCGTGAGTATGGGGCCTCACACGTACACATGGTCGGAATGTCCGATAGCCTAAAATTAAAAGAAACATTTTCGTCGGAATTCCATTCAAGCTGTCTTGCAAGACCAAATTCCAACCGTTCAAAACGCAGTGATGTAAAACACTACAATGAGCCGAGAAAAATTAAGTTCAATGCTTCTGTCGGAGTTGCACACAGACGATCGTTTTTTTTTTCCATCGGAAAAAAATAAAACATGTTCTATTTCTAAACACTGACGGAAAAAAAGTCACGATCGGAATTTCCAATCTGACTTTTTTCATCGGAAATTCTGATTGTGTGTACGCGGCATAAGAATTGCTAGTTATAGCCTTTACAGTCACAAGCTTATAGAAGGCCTTGGTGTTCCAAACTTTGAAAAATACTATAAAGAAGCACAATTGGACCTCCCTAAATGGCCATTGGAACTACTCCTATGGGCCTATGTTAATATAGTTAAATGCTGCCCTACCCAATCTACAACTTCGTATACATTTCTCCAAATATCTATTCATGCATTACAGCTTTATAGTGCTCCCCTAAACAGTGGGGCATTGTAAAATTGTCTCCCAACATTTTCCCTTAGTAGTAGATATCCTGCATTGCCCCTTATTTTGACCTGCATACAAAAATCCATAGGCTTTTCTTCTGTGGGCCAAAAAGGCTTTAAATATTTACACAATCTTTAAACTTTTTGTAGCATTAAACCTTTCTGCCATAAATGGAGGCTATTAGATGCCCTCAAATTAAGCACTGTAAAATCCTTTTTGGAAAAACAGGACATACCCCTCTTGTCCCTCACCAAATGTGAAGACCATTGCTTTAATGATCCACACTATATGGGCCTTATTTCCTTTTGTTCAAAACCCTTTACATTAATGAAGGGAACATTAAACTTTCTCATATGCTAAACAGGCAGGATGACTTAGCAGAAAGACTTGAGACATCAGAATGGGACAAATTATAGACTGTAATTGCCAAAAGCTTAAGCAACATCCCAGTACTCAATTTGTTTATTTAATTTTGTATATTCTGATGTTTAACTCAGAGAAAGTTGTTAAATATACTACCAATACTTTGTTTCTCTGCATCAGGTAATGTGGCAGCCAACATTCTGTGAACTACATTTAGTGGAGTTGTCCTTAAGTCCAGAAACTCTGGATATAAATTTATAATTGGATATACTCCAGTTCCCAACGCAACCTTATGTAGCGCCCTCCTAGGTAGGTGCTAAAGTGAGTGTACTATAGTTTTTTTGGTTTCTCTGCTTCAGCCCTGGTTCACACTGGGTACGATTTGGAACAATTTGAGATGCGATTTGACATGTCAAATCGCATCTCAAATCGGCGGCAATTGTCGGCAATGGCACTGTCCTAATCAGTGCGACGCCGCATCTGCGATTTAAAAAAGTAGTTCCTGTACTACTTTTTGCGATTTCGGGCCGCGATTTACATTAAATTGCGACCGAAATCGCGGCAAAATCGCAGCCGCGAAATCGCGGTAAAATCGCGCATTTTACCGCGATTTTGAATTCGCAGCAGTGTGAACCTAGGCTAACAGAGAGATAGTGGGTGGCAACCATGTAGGTGAGAGCATGAATATCCATACAGCTCTGGCCAATTAAAAGGGGAGATGCATGCTGAGTGCCTGTATTTATATTTGATGAGCACATGGGCTCTGGATCTTCCTCTACAGAGAGAGGTCCAGGTGGGGAGGGGGCCTGCTGCCCCTCCTCAGCACAGGCTGAGGTAGGCAAGCTGAGGACCTGAAACTTTTAAGTTGAACCCTATGGTTCCCCTCAAAACTGACTGAAGCCTCGTACACACGCTTGGTTTTCTCGGCAAGAAACAGCAAGAAAACTGCTGGCAGAGCTTTCTTGCCGAGTAAACCGAGAGTGTGTACGAGGCTTTCAGGTTTCTCGTCGGGAAATCTGGCCAGAATCTCGACAAGAAAAATAGAGATCCTGCTCTCTATTTTCTCGTTGGGATTCTTATTGGCCTGTTTCCCGACGAGAAACCAGAGAGTGTGTATACTTACCTGTCGCTGTGGAAACCCATGCACGCTCGAAATGACTTAGATGAATGCGCAGTAGCTTCCGCGGCATAGGTAGGGTGAAGCAAGATGGCGGCGACGGCATCGAATGTGACGAGCGCATGCTCATCGTACGTGATGACGTCACCGCATTCTTGCATTTCAAAAGAACTACGGTTCTTTTGAAAGGACTGTGTGTACACTCGGGCGGCAAGATATTCTTGCCAAGAACCTCGTCAGAAAATTACGTTTTTTTCCTGACGAGATTCTGGCCCGTGTGTACGAGGCTTAAGGGAGGATGTCCACGGATCTTGTCTGGTATCACAGAAGAAGGTGACTTGCGGCCAGAGTCTTGTAAGTACAGACCCCCTTAAAGGATCCTAGAGACTGGTGTTGCTAAATCCCCCTGTTGGTGCTAGAAGTCAGGGTGTAAGCTAAAGGGAACACTGGATATTGTCTTAAAGAAGCAAGGCCGGCTAAATTCTATCTGCTACAAAGATGCTTTATTCTGTACAGTGTGCTACAAATTTCTACTGTCAGCCTGCTACACAGTTCTACTGGGAAAGTTGTCCTTGCATGTGAGTAGTTAATTTGGAGTATGCTACTAAATCCCAAGTTCTCCAAAAAAAAAAAAAAAAATACAAATTTCCCTTAGATTTTTCATAGGAGACAATGAGTGGATTGTGAAAAAATACCCTGTGACTGGCTGCGGAATAATCAGTGGAACGACCCAGGCAAACAAAAATTCAAGCGGCTCATGCGGGGGTAGAGCTACACTAACAACAAATCTTTTGGGAGCTCGACTAAACAGGAAAATCCCAGGCCTTAATAAGGCTGAAAGAAAACCTGTCAAATGTATTTCTTGCCACTAGGGACGAGCCGAACATACCCGCGTTCGGTTCGCACCAGAACTTTTGAACGGACCGATCGTTTGCGCGAACATTTAGAACCCCATTGAAGTCTATGGGACTCGGACGTTCGAATTCAAAAGTGCTCATTTTAAAGACCAATATTCAAGTTATTGTTGGAAAACGTCTTTGAGAACCCGGGTCTTGCCCCAGGGAACATGTATCAATGGAAAAAAAAGTTTTAAAAACTAGTTTTTTCTGGAGCAGCGATTTTAATGATGCTTAAAGTGAAAAAAAAATAATCAAAAATTAAATAGCACACGTTCCCACTAACACTGAGTACTATGTTTAGGTGTAAACTAAACAGCATGCAGGCAATACAACATGTTAGAGCACTGCACCTAGCACAATCTACTGCCTAACAAATAGGAATAGCTGATCTAGCTAAGCTATACAGTGTATAAATATATGTACAACGCTAGCATGTATATATATCCTCTACACACTGTAAATTTAACTAAACTGACTAGCCTGCCTGCTCTATCTATCTATCTATCTGTCAGGGACTCACCTTCCAAAATCGTCAGCCCAGCATTGGGCTGAGACAGCGGCGTGCATCAGCGGGACGCGCGCGTGCGTCAGCGGCGCGCGCGCGCACGTGCGCAGCGGGAGCGCGCGCGTGCACGTGAACCCTCCTTGGCGCCAAAACGCCTTTAAAAGCTCAGTCCTTGCTTCCTGCAAGTTGCTGTCTGATCTGCAGTCCCTGATTGAACTTGAACCTGAGAACCTGCTTACCTGATTTGAACCTCTGATTGAACTTGTGACCCGGCTTGTTTGACCATCCGTACCTCTCCGATCCTGACCTCGGCTTCCATTGACCACCTCTTCTGATTGACCTACCATTGCCAGACCTTCCTGCTTGTACCCTGATTACTCTTCTGCCTGCTGCATCTGATTACCTGAACCATCTGTTGTGACCCGGCTTACCTGACTCCGCTTCCGTCTGCTATCAGTGATCCAATCACCTTCCAGCCTACCCGTCCAGAGGAAGTCAGCACCTGCTTCACCTACCCAGCACGCCGGCACTCCTACCCCGCCAGGCTCCTGAGTCTGCTGTTCCCAATCCGGCAGCTCACGAGCCGGAGCTGTAAGAGAGGCCTTCTCCTACCATCGGGCTCTGGCTACCAGGTACGTGATACATAACAGTATCAGACAGCCATGACAGAGCCCTCAGGAATGGCCCCGGCCATGGAGGAGATTTGCAAACACCTCGCATCCCTCACACAAGCTGTAAAGAACCTACAGGACGGCTACATGCGACTGGAAGGTCAAGTACAGAACCTATCCGGAGACACAGCTTCTACATCCGCTGCCAGATCATCTCCATCGGCCTCTGCTCCATCCGTAGTAATGCTACCGCCCGAACCCAGAGTTCCGATGCCAGAGCGATTCACCGGGGATCGTTCCAAATTCCGGGATTTTCGTAATGCCTGTCAATTATATTTTGCCCTTCAACCAAGGACTTTTTCCCTAGAAGCCACTAAAGTGGGATTTGTGGTTTCTCTTCTTCAAGGAGAGCCCCTAGCTTGGGCACACCGATTATTGGAAGAAAATGGCACCAACACAGAGACTTTACTAGCCTTTTTTCGGGTCATGGCACAAATGTATGATGATCCTCAGCGGACTACCACTGCCGAGGCCGCCCTGCTCGCACTTCAACAAGGCCGCCGAGCAGTGGAGGATTATGTCGCGGACTTTCGCCGCTGGAGTGCGGACACTCAGTGGAACAGCGCAGCTCTGCGACACCAGTTCCGCCTGGGACTTTCAGAGGCCTTAAAAGATGAACTGGCTCGCATCGGGGTTCCTGATACCTTAGAAGATTTGATCGACAAGGCTATTCAGATTGATCGACGCTTACGGGAACGACGGACCGAACGTTCTTCTCATTTAAATCGTCCAGTTTGGGTCACTACCAAAGCACCCATGCCTGCATCCCGATATCAACCACCTGTCTGCCCAAGTCCTGCCAGCTCCCCTCCAGATACTTCTGAGCCTATGCAACTCGGAGTCATGCGACCCACATTGCCTCCAGAAGAACGAGCACGCCGTCGTCAACTGAATCTATGCCTATACTGCGGTGAGCCCGGTCATTACGTCGCCAACTGTCCCACCAAGATGCGTAAGTGCCATTCCTCTGTTTCTCTCAACGTTTCCGCTCTCCCAGTCAATACAAACCACCTTGCTCTCTCTCTGTCTTTTCAGCTCCAAGGAAGAACGATTCCGGTCAACGCAATTATTGACTCCGGGGCCTGCAGCTGCTTCATTGATGCCGCCTTTGCCAACCTACACAATATTCCTCTTCGAAGGAAGAACTTCAAACTTTCCGTTTTTCTAGCTGATGGATCCCACATTAAATCAGGACAAGTAACACAAGAAACCCTTCCTCTACCCGCTACTACTTCCGCTCATCATAAAGAATTATTAATTTTGGATGTGATCTCCTCTCCTCTTTTTCCTGTGATTCTTGGCATTCCCTGGCTCCGGATTCATAACCCTCAGGTTGATTGGTCCTCTGGAACTTTGCGATTTCCTTCTCGGTACTGTCAAGAATATTGTTTACCTAAAGTACCTAGTTTTTCTCCCACTCTGCTATGCCTGAACACCGATCCCAGTTTACTCCAGTCCGTCCCGGAACATTATCACGAGTTCCTCGATGTGTTCAGCAAAAAGGGGGCCGACTCCCTACCACCTCACCGTCCTTATGACTGCCCGATAGAACTGCTTCCTGGGGCTGAGATCCCTTTTGGGCGCATCTTTCCATTATCCGAGAAAGAACAAGATGCTCTGAAAATTTACATTGATGAAAACCTAAACAAGGGATTCATTCGGCCATCCACCTCACCGGCGGGTGCTGGAATATTTTTTGTTGCCAAGAAGGATCAAACCCTTCGCCCATGCATCGACTATCGGGAGCTCAACAACATCACGGTTAAAAACCGATACCCGTTGCCCCTAATACCTGAATTATTCCAAAAACTAAGATCCGCCACCATTTTCACCAAGCTGGACCTGAGGGGGGCTTATAATTTAATTCGCATCAGAGACGGTGATGAGTGGAAAACTGCCTTTCGCACTCGGTATGGCCACTACGAGTACCTCGTCATGCCTTTTGGGTTATGCAACGCTCCTGCTACCTTTCAGCATTTCGTCAACGACGTGTTTAGAGACTTTTTAGACATCTTCGTCATCGTCTACCTGGATGATATACTGGTTTTCTCTGGCTCGTTAGACAAACATCGGGAGCATGTCTGCAGAGTTTTAAACCGGCTCCGCCTGCACGGCTTATACGCAAAGGCAGAAAAATGCGAATTTGAGTTACACACCATTCAGTTCCTGGGTCTGGTGATCTCCCCGACGGGAATCGAGATGGACCCAAAGAAAGTGTCTGCCATTCTGGACTGGCCAGTACCTCTAGATAAAAAGGGGGTACAAAGATTTATAGGATTTGCAAATTTCTATAGACGCTTTATTAAAGGTTTTTCTTCCATCGTGGCTCCCATTACACAACTCACCAGACAAAATTTCCGTTTCCACTGGAACTCCGAGGCTCAGAAGGCCTTCGACACCTTGAAGGGACTCTTCACTTCTGCTCCGATCCTCAGTCACCCCAACCCGGTTCTACCTTTTCTCCTTGAGGTGGATGCTTCTGAAGTCGCTGTAGGGGCCGTTATATCTCAACGACTTGGGAACAAGGACTTAGTACACCCGGTGGGCTTCTTCTCCCGAAAACTCTCCCCTGCGGAGAGAAACTACGACGTAGGTGATCGTGAATTATTGGCCATCAAGGCCGCATTAGAAGAGTGGAGATACCTGTTGGAAGGTGCTGCACATCCAGTACTAATTTATACGGACCATAAAAACCTGGAATATTTAAGAACTGCTAAACGATTGAAACCTCGACAGGCCCGCTGGGCTCTCTTCTTCTCCCGTTTCTGTTTCCACATCACCTACCGTCCTGGATCAAAGAATGTCAAGCCAGACGCTCTGTCCCGAATGTTTGACAACCCAAAGGACACCTCTACCCCTGACACCATTCTTCCAGAAAACAGCTTTCTGCTATTACATGCCGATCTTATATCATTACTTAGAGGAGCGTCATCTGAATCTTCAAAACCTCCCAATATTTCTCTAGAGTCCAGAGATGGATTATTTTGGAAAGGAAGCCAAATTTTTGTACCTGAAAAGACCCGAGTCGAAGTTTTAAAACATCTGCACGATCACCCACTGGCAGGACATTTTGGGGTTCGCAAAACCCTGGAACTAGTACGCCGCACCTTCTGGTGGCCCGGCTTGGAGGATTTTTGCAAGTCCTATATCCGATCTTGCCCTATCTGTAACCGGAACAAGACACCCCGAAACCAAGCTTGGGGCCTACTGAAACCACTACCTGTACCCGATCGACCATGGAAAATGATCGCCATGGATTTTATTGTAGAACTTCCCTGCTCTGAGGGTTGTTCTGTCATTTTTGTGATTGTGGACCGTTTGACCAAAATGGCCCATTTTCTTCCTTTAAAGAATACACCTTCTGCCATTGAGACTGCTCGTGTATTCATTAAAGAAATCGTCAGACTACATGGGGTGCCCTCCAACATCGTGTCAGATAGAGGAGTTCAATTCACCTCTCGGTTCTGGAAAGCTCTCTGCAAGACGCTACAGATTGAACTTGCTCTATCCTCGGCCTATCATCCCCAGACCAATGGGCAAACTGAAAGAACCAATCAGACTTTGGAACAGTACATCAGGTGTTTTACAACGTTCTCCCAAGATGATTGGGTGTCTCTGTTACCCCTAGCAGAATTTGCGTACAATAACGCCAGTCATTCTGCTACGGGGCAATCTCCCTTTTTTGCCAACTATGGTTTCAACTTAACCTTTTTACCAGACTTTCTTTCAGAGTCCTCAGTTCCGGCTGTACAGAGCACTATGGAGTTCCTCAACCGCAATAACCAACTGTTACGGGAGACGGTGACCAAGGCCCAGGCTGACAGTAAGAGGTTCTTTGACAGGAAAAGGAGAGGTGAGCTAGATCTGAGACCGGGAGACCAGGTATGGCTTTCTACGAACAATCTTAGACTAGCCTGTCCATCCAAGAAATTGGGACCAAAATTTTTGGGACCCTTTCCGGTCAAAAGAAAGATCAATACAGTTTCATATGAACTATCCTTATCTGATTCTCTTAAAGTGCATCCTGTGTTCCATGTCTCTTTGTTAAAACCCGCAGTTCCAGATCCTTTTCCTAATAGGGGGTCCAAACCTCCCGAACCGATCCATGTCGATGGCAACGAGGAATTCGTGGTAGAGACTATCCTGGATTGTAGGAAAAGACAAGGACAAAACCAATTCCTGATCAAGTGGAAAGGTTATGGACCAGAAGACAATTCCTGGGAACCCGAAGGTAATATCCATGCCAAAAGACTAATACGTGCATTTTTTCTCGCTCACCCTGACAAAATGGCCCGACTGGGCATCCGGAGGTTGCCCCTTGGGGGGGGGCAATGTCAGGGACTCACCTTCCAAAATCGTCAGCCCAGCATTGGGCTGAGACAGCGGCGTGCATCAGCGGGACGCGCGCGTGCGTCAGCGGCGCGCGCGCGCGCACGTGCGCAGCGGGAGCGCGCGCGTGCACGTGAACCCTCCTTGGCGCCAAAACGCCTTTAAAAGCTCAGTCCTTGCTTCCTGCAAGTTGCTGTCTGATCTGCAGTCCCTGATTGAACTTGAACCTGAGAACCTGCTTACCTGATTTGAACCTCTGATTGAACTTGTGACCCGGCTTGTTTGACCATCCGTACCTCTCCGATCCTGACCTCGGCTTCCATTGACCACCTCTTCTGATTGACCTACCATTGCCAGACCTTCCTGCTTGTACCCTGATTACTCTTCTGCCTGCTGCATCTGATTACCTGAACCATCTGTTGTGACCCGGCTTACCTGACTCCGCTTCCGTCTGCTATCAGTGATCCAATCACCTTCCAGCCTACCCGTCCAGAGGAAGTCAGCACCTGCTTCACCTACCCAGCACGCCGGCACTCCTACCCCGCCAGGCTCCTGAGTCTGCTGTTCCCAATCCGGCAGCTCACGAGCCGGAGCTGTAAGAGAGGCCTTCTCCTACCATCGGGCTCTGGCTACCAGGTACGTGATACATAACACTATCTATCTATCTGGTATGTAAGATACGCTACGCCGCTGTAACTTACTTTGCATTTGTTTGAATCCTCAACGAATTTGCGCCGTAAGTTACGGCGGCGTAGTGTATCTATCGCGGTGTAAGGGCACGGAATTCAAATCCGGCTGGTAGGGGGCGTGTTTCATTTAAATGAAGTGCGTCCCCGCGCCGAATGAACTGCGCATGCCCTGTCCGTAAAAAAAACTCCCAGGGTGAATTGCTCCAAATGACGTCACAATGACGTCATTGGTTTCGACGTGAACCTAAATGGCGTCCAGCCCCATTCACGGACGACTTGCTCAAACGACGTAACATTTTCAAAATTATACGCGGGAACGACGGCCATACTTAACATTGAGTACGCCACCATATAGCAGCTTTAACTATACGCCGGAAAAAGCCGAACGGAAACAACGTAAAAAAATGCGACGGCCGCTCGTACGTTCGTGGATCGTTGGAAATAGCTAATTTGCATACTCGACGCGGATTACGACGGGAACGCCAACTAGCGGACGCCGAAAAATTGCATCTTAGATCCGACGGCGTACGAAGACGTACGCCTGTCGGATCTAGCCGAGATGCCGTCGTATCTTGTTTTGAGGATTCAAAACAAAGATACAACGCAGGAATTTTGAAATTACGCCGGCGTATCAGTAGATACGCCGGCGGAATTTTTTTGTGGATCTACCCCTGTGTGTGTCTCTCTCTCTCTCTCTAACTGACTGACTGACTTCTTCTCTTTAACAACGCCGCAACACACTACACGCGGCCGCCTTGCAGGCGGCCTTATATAGTGTGGGGCGTGTACTAAACCCCCTGAGCTATAATTGGCCAAATCCACCCTAGCTTTGGCCAATTATGGTTCTTCGTTTTTTCCGCAATGTGATTGGCCAAGCATGCAGGGTCATGGTGCATGCTTGACCAATCATCAGCGCGCAATGCCGCAGTGAATTATGGGCCATTGCGCGTCACTCGAATTTGGCGCGAACGACCCATTTTGTTCAAAATTCGTTGAACGTACGAACAGACAATGTTCGATCCCTAATTGCCACTAAGAAAGCAATCGCTGAAACAAAGAAAGTTATTTTGCGAAGAAGTCAGAGTCATGAGCACAAGGGACCTTGAAAAGGTGACAGCCATTTAAATGATGTGCAAACAAAATGTATTAGAATATGGTCCCTTTAAATTGACTACATGTGTCCAGACAGATATGAACAGTAGATGCCTAAGTTGACTAGGGCCACACTCTTCAGTAAGGTCCTCTACTGTCAGGAAGGTTACTCTAGTATGGAAGATGTATTAGCATCTGTGCACAGGTTGCCTTGTGTTTAAACTGGATGGCTGCACATGGCCATTGCTGACTTGTTTTCAGAAATACATGTTTACTTGTGTCCAGTATTTCCTGAGTGACTTCCTCATATTGACCCAGTTTGTCCTGACCTGCTCTTGTTTTCTGCCTATACTGACCTTTTGCGCAATAACAATGCTTCTGCCTGCTCCTCTAGCTCTAAACCTGCTTGTCTGATACCGTCCCTGGCTTGGAACCTCAAACCTGCTACTGATTCTGTACCTGACCAGCTGTTGACCTGGCCTGCTCGCCCTCAAACTAGGCCGGAGCTCCTGCATCTCTTCCGCTTACCTGTCTGAAGCTCCACTTACTTGTCTGCTCACCAGTCTGTTTATATTGTATTCAGTCATTGCTGCTCAAGTGACCAGTTTCCTGCCTGTCATTCTCCAAGGGGGGTTCAAACCTGTACCAGTATCTAGAAGACCTCTTCTGCTGAATTGTCCCATGAACCACAAGTACCCCTAAGCGTTCAAGGGGCTATTCAATGAGTCAGGCTAAAATGTGCCATGCAGTGCTTCAGCTGGTGAGTCTAGGGGACAGGAACGACACTGGAGCAGAGATTCGTGCAGCTCTGCAGGGGCAGGCCCACTACTTTTGAGGCTTCTGATGGTCAAGAGAGAAGTGATGGAGAAGGTGAAGGCTGCCTAAGTGATGCATTTCACAATTTTTTTAGTCCTCGCCACCCAGGGCTGTCGCTTCCACATCCCATCGACAGTGTCTGCATCATATGGTGGACGATTATCTAGGGGCGAAAACAGAGATGCATGGCTTTCCAGTCAATGATGCACTGGCTTACTGTGTCATGATAATAGATCACTGGCCAGAACTTACCCAGTATGCAATTGAGCTTCTGGGCTGCCCTGCATCCAGCGTGTTTTCCAAATGGGCATTCAGTGCTGCTGAAGATTTTGTTACTGATAATAGAATGCATCTGTCCACAGACTCCATTGACCGTCTGACATTTATCAAAATGGATTACCAGCAGCTATGAAGCCCCTGATGTTTTTATTACAAATTATGTGAGCAGACTGCAGGTCCTCTTTAAGTGTTTTTGGGATGTGAATCTCTGCAGGACTTCTAGGCTGACTAGCGTTGTATTTGTTGATTTCATCTGGAAGAATTTTTTGGTGTAGGTTTCATGGGCACAATTAACGGCAAAAGACCAATTTTTCCCCACCTGTTTGACAGGTGCATATAATTGAAATTTTTGACAGTAATGCCAATTCCTGCTTTCATCAAGAGTACCTCTATAGGGTTACGGTGTGAAGACACCACTGACACCCAAAGACCAATTTTTCTGCACCTGTTTGACAGGTGCATATCATTTCAGTTTTTGACAGCAAAGCCAATTCTTGCTTTCATCAAACATACCTCTATAGGGTTACGGTGTAAAGGCGCCACCTACACCGAAAGCCTATTTTTTCGCACCTGTCACTTCTAACCAAAGTCTGTGAAAGAGACACCAGAATTTATCCAAATCTTGTTCTCAGTGCACTACAATGTTGCTTCATCATACAGACTGGCTTCCCAAGCCGTTGCTTACAAAATAAAGAAAGCTTGCAGGGAAAATGTATTTTTCTTGGCTTTATAAATGCAATTATTGCTGCAGCAGCTTCTATACACAGTACAGATGTGCCATACTACAGGTGGACTAAGGGGACCCCCCAGGTACTAAATTGAAAGGCATTTTTCATTTTTATGCTTTCACTTTAAGCATCTTAACCACTTAAGACCCGGACCTCGTGCGACGTGGCTCTCAAACAAAATTGGCGTCCTTTTTTCCCACAAATAAATTCTTTTGGTGGTATTTGATCACCTCTGCGGTTTTTATTTTTTGCGCTATAAACAAAAATAGAGCGACAATTTTGAAAAAAATGCAATACTTTTTGCTATAATAAATATCCCCCAAAAATATATAAAAAAAATAATTTTCCTCGGTTTAGGCCGATACGTAATCTTCTACCTACTTTTGGTAAAAAAAAATCGCAATAAGTGTTTACCAGTTGGTTTGGGAAAAATGTATAGCGTTTACAAAATAGGGGATAGTTTTATTGCATTTTTATAAATTTTTTTTTACTACTAAAGGCGGCGATCAGCGTTTTTTTTTTGTGACTGTGACATTATGGCGGACACTTCGGACAATTTTGAAAATTTTTTGGGACCATTGTCATTTTCACAGCAAAAAATGCATTTAACCACTTAAGGACCGCCTCCTGCACATTTACACGGCAGAATGGCACGGCTGGGCACATGCACGTACAGGTACGTGCTGTGCTATTGTCCAGCCGTGGATCACGGGCGCGCGCCCGCGACCCGGTCTGAAGCTCCGTGATTGGGACCGTGGGCCCCGTGGACCCGATCGCCGCTGGAGTCCCGCGATCGGTCCCCGGAGCTGAAGAACGGGGAGAGCCGTGTGTAAACACGGCTTCCCCGTTCTTCACTGTGGCGGTGTCATCGATCGTGTGATCCCTTTTATAGGGATACACAATCTATGAAGTCACACCTACAGCCACACCCCCCTACAGTTGTAAACACACATGAGGTCACACATAACCCCATCAGCGCCCCCTGTGGTTAACTCCCAAACTGCAACTGTCATTTTCACAGTAAACAATGCATTTTAAATGCATTTTTTGCTGTGAAAATTACAATGGTCCCAAAAATGTGTAAAAATTGTCCGAAGTGTCCGCCATAATGTCACAGTCATGATAAAAAACGCAAAATTTATAGCGTTTACAAAAAAGGGGATAGTTTTATTGCATTTTTGTTAATTCTTTTTTTATTTTACTACTAATGGCGGCGATCAGCGATTTTTTTTTCATGACTGCGACATTATGGCGGACACTTCGGCCAATTTTGACACATTTTTGTGACCATTGTCATTTTCACAGCAAAAAAATGCATTAAAAATGCATGGTTTACTGTGAAAATTACAATTGCAGTTTGGGAGTTATCCACAAGGGGGCGCTGAAGGGGTTAAGTGTGACCTCATCTGTGTTTTTTGGATAATTTTTTTATGGTGCTATTAAACACTTATTTCTTTCACTTAAGGTTTGTCATTTCATATTCACTGTATATGATTTATTCATTTGTTTAGCGCAGCCACATTTTCTTCTTTGAAGTTATATGTTGGAAAAGGTAGGAACAGACCGCGTCACCAGCTAAGAGAAAAGAGAAGACACTGTCCTTCTGCATGGGTGTCAAGCTGTAAATGCCTTTTGGCCTAAGGCAACTGGAAATTGGAGTTACCAGAAGTTATGGTAGAGTGTGAGACAAATTGACTTGAGTACCCCCAATTGGCCTCTAGGGGACAAGTGCATTGGGGCCACTCTGCACACCCTAACAAGCTGCTGCTTTGTCTAGGGTCCCCTTCTATCTTTATCTGTCTCTGTATTTTTCTAACTGCCATCAATATTGTAGGTTCATAAGGGAGAGTCTTATTGCAAGTATACATTAGCATATGCATCATTTTGATTATGTTGGCTGTCCTCTGGTTTGGCACAGCTAGACACATAAAGTTCCTCAATCACATCCCATCCAAAATTAAATTATTTTGTTTCAGAGGAGGTTCTAATTTAACAGAGGCTTATGTACTGCACAACGTCTATTAGCTACAGATGGTCTGCTACCTCCTAATTTTTCTTATACAATATGTCTTACACAGCAGAACAGTTACAGTATCGAAAACGCATATTCCTCGCCAATCCTTTATCTTTTTTAGTTTGCATTTCCACTTTGCTATTAATTGCATTCTCCTGTCACCACATTAAGTTTTAACATTATGTTCTTTATGTGAGGTTGTTCATTAGACATTCTCGCTGAACTTGATAGAAAATCATTCAAGTCACTGCGCAGCGCCAAATCCTGGCCAATTTGAATGCAAATTAAATCAATGAAATATGACCTTGAAAAAAAGGGAGGAAGCTTGCACCCGCTTTTGATAAATCCTGAATAGGTCTCATTACTAAGAAGAGATCATATTTCTGTAAAGAGCTATGAATTTTACAAAGTCATTAAATTGTGTTAAATATAAATAATTTTGGGGGATCCAAATGAACCTTCAAGCTTGGCTAGGAATTATACTAGTTAATAATGCATTTTATACATTGTGTTCTGTAGGTCATGGAAGGGCAAGATTCAGCATTCTTGCTGTTGCCAAATCCATTTTCCCATAATGCTGGTACAGTTGGATGGATACTGAAATGAATAAGGCACATAAGTTTTCCATGTGCACTGCGATTCTTAAAGTAGAACTATGGCCTCCTATTAAAAAATGTGCTGCAACAATTAATTATCTATTAGATTGTAAGCTCTTCTGAGCAGGGCCCTCTTAATCCTCTTGTATTTTATTGTATTATAACTGCATTGTCTCCCTTTTATATTGTAAAGCGCTGTGTAAACTGTTGGCGCTATATAAATCCTGTATAATAATATTAATAATTGCATCTGTATTTTCAGTTTTCTCTGCAGACTCCCATAAATACTTGTTGAACTTGCCATTAACCTCCCTGGCGGTATGATTCTTTCAGATTTTAGGTGCTGAAAGCGGTACCATTATTTTGCATGGAAATTTGTTGTTTTAGATTGCAGGCCTGCAATTCTTAGGCCCCGTACACACTAGGGGTGTTGAATATAATCGATGCAACGATGCATCGCGATTCGGGGCCCCCCGATTCGGCATCGATGCATGTGACCCCAATAATCGATGTCGGGTGACGTCATCCCGACTTGCCCCGCCCCTCCCGGGAGATCGCTCCGAGCAGGTCTTTTAAAATGTTTTTTTTTTTATAAATGCGGTTTGTAATCCATTAAGTGGCAATCGCTCTGTGTGCTTTTTTTAAAAATGTATGCAGATTCATACCTCGTAGCTCCGTAGTAACTGTACATGCGATCATGTGATCCATGGTCCGGCCCGCCTCTCTCTTCCTCTGTCCTCTCACATCCCTCGTCTCAAAGTCTCTTCTGATCTCAGCCCCGCCTGCCTCTCTTGTGATCTGTTACTTTAGCTATAGACGATGGGCGGGGCTGAGAACGGACATCAGGGGAGATGAGAGGCAGGTCCGAGCATGGAGTCACATGAGGGGAAAGTAATATACACACGGAGACATGAGGTATGATGATTCTGCATATGTTGTAAAAAGCATATTACAGCCCTGGCTATAACAGCATTTGTTATCACAGGTATTTTATCAGCAGTCTGATTCCTACACATGCTCTGCCTGTGCTGACATTTCTCTGACTCTCTGCACATTCCACTGTGTTAACTCCTAGTGTGCTGGAATGTGCAAAGAGTCAGAGAAATTTCAGCAGACAGTGCAGTGCAGTGAAACTCACAGGGCTCTGTCAGTTGTGGAATGTAATCCCTGAGTCCTGCCCCCCAGCAGCCATGTGTATTCCTGTGCACTTTTTAAAGGGGAGTTTCACCCTATTTACACCCTTTAAAAATGCACAGATGACAATGAACCCTCAATAAAAAATGTCAGTACAGCGAGGACTTGGGAATGTGTTAATTTTAATAGAAAATAAATAACACGGTAGTCCTCGCTGTACTGATATTTTTATTGAGGGTTCATTGTCATCTGTGCATTTTTAAAGGGCGTATTGATGACAATGTCAGCACATAAAAACACACTGAAAATGCACAGGCAAAATCATGTATTTTTCCTCATTGTTCCCTCCAATCATCCTGTGTGCGCACTGCGCAGAACAGCATGTAAGTACTGAGGAGGAGAGGGTGCTGTTATCCGGGGACACAGGGGGGGTACGGGCATGTAGTGGAATCTGATGTGTCACCTGTGATAAGTCATTGTCACTGCAGGGACTGGGCTGTATGGAGGAGAAATATAGACCATCTCCTGTACTATGTCCACAATCTCTGAATCTCTGATCATCTCCTGTACTATGTCCGCAGTCTCTGATCATCTCCTGTACTATGTCCGCAGTCTCTGATCATCTCATGTACTATGTCCGCAGTCTCTGATCATCTCATGTACTATGTCCGCAGTCTCTGATCATCTCCTGTACTATGTCCGCAGTCTCTGATCATCTCCTGTACTATGTCTGCAGTCTCTGATCATCTCCTGTACTATGTCTGCAGTCTCTGATCATCTCCTGTAGCATGTCTGCAGTCTCTGATCATCTCCTGTAGCATGTCTGCAGTCTCTGATCATCTCCTGTAGCATGTCTGCAGTCTCTGATCATCTCCTGTAGCATGTCTGCAGTCTCTGATCATCTCCTGAAGCATGTCTGCAGTCTCTGATCATCTCCTGAAGCATGTCTGCAGTCACTGATCATCTCCTGTAGCATGTCTGCAGTCTCTGATCATCTCCTGTAGCATGTCTGCAGTCTCTGATCATCTCCTGTAGCATGTCTGCAGTCTCTGATCATCTCCTGTAGCATGTCTGCAGTCTCTGATCATCTCCTGAAGCATGTCTGCAGTCTCTGATCATCTCCTGAAGCATGTCTGCAGTCACTGATCATCTCCTGTAGCATGTCTGCAGTCTCTGATCATCTCCTGTAGCATGTCTGCAGTCTCTGATCATCTCCTCTAGCATGTCTGCAGTCTCTGATCATCTCCTCTAGCATGTCTGCAGTCTCTGATCATCTCCTGTAGCATGTCTGCAGTCTCTAATCATCTCCTGTAGCATGTCTGCAGTCTCTGATCATCTCCTTTAGTATTTTGGGGGGAGAGCCATGCGCACTTGCGCTGCAATCGTGATGCATCGTGATGCATCGCCGAATCGAATCGAATCGAATCGTGGACTTGATAATCGTAATCGCATCGAATCGTGAGACCGGTGAAGATGCGCAGCCCTAGTACACACGATAGAATCCATCCGCAGATAAATCCCAGCAAATGGGTTTCTGCGGATAGATCCTATGGTGTGTACACGCCAGCGGATCTGTTTCCGAGGAGAAATCTCCTCTGGGATGGATTCCAGCAGATCGGATATTTGCTGACATGCACAACAAATCCATCTGCTGGAATCCATTCCAACGGATGGATCCGCTCGTCTGTACAGACTTACCGGATCCATCCGTCCAAAGGGATTCCCCGCACGCGTCGTAATGATTTGACGCATGCGTGGAATTCCTTATATGACAGCGTCGCGCCGTCGCCGCGTCATAATCGCGGCGACGGCGCGACACGTCATCGCCAGAGGATTTCCGCGCGGATTTCAATGCGATGGTGTGTACACTCCATCGCATCGAAATCTGCGGAAATCTTTGAGAGGATTTATCCGTGGAAACGGTCCGCTGGACCATATCCGCGGATAAATTCTCTCGTGTGTATGGGGCCTAAGGAATAACTCACCCAAATCTGTCCAAACCAGAGTCTAGTAGACTACGATAAAGTTTGAAACACAAAATCATAAATTATAATATAATAAATAATAACAAATAATAATAACAATACATTTTATTCAATACATTTTAGTAAATAATATATTCAAAAACTCTGTTTTTTTGGGGGTCAAACAACGGTGCAATTAATATGCACTGTATATCTTTTTATGTCTTAATAAATCCCCCAAAAAATTTAGAGAAAAATTTCTCTGTGTGACTATATTCTGATCAGTCTATACTGTAGTGCCTGAAAAGTCCAACAACTCGCCCCCAGTTATTCCTTTGTTCATACGTATTAGGACGCGGCACATCTTTACGATTAAATATCCACATGTACACTACATGTGAGGATATTATCACCTCCTTTTTTCAACGGTGCAATATCATTAGTCAGTAAATGTCTCGGGTATGAAAAATTTTAAAGCAAGGTGCAGCACAAAGGCCAACGTCGCAGTCGGGACAATAGAGACACGTTTCTTTATGGATTTTTCTTCCGTCGCTTTTGGAGCAGCAAACCGCACACATCCTTGTGGGTGCTGTTTTTTTTTTCAGTAGGTGGAATGTGGTCCAAAAAATGATGACCAGTCAGGCCCCGTACACACGGCCGAGGAACTCGACGTGCCAAACACATCGAGTTCCTCGGCCAGTTCAGCCCTGAAGCCGCCACTCAGTGCCAACATTTTCCCCTTCTGCCATGCAGCTACTTCTCCTTTCCCAAGCTTTTTGTTGCCAAATGCTGATGGCATGTCACGCCGGTTAGGCCTCACGGTCCCATAAGCGTCCGTCTTATTTTGGATAAGGAACTTGTACAGCTCTGGGGAGGTATAAAAATTGTCTGTGGTGACACAGTAGCCCTGGTTCAGCAAGGGCTCTATCAAGGAAAGAACCAAAGCGGTTGCCATTCCAAAACCGCTGAATCGCTGGCAGAATTTGGTCCCTTTCCCGGTGTACAGGACTGAGTTCCAGATGTACCCAGAGCTGGATTCACACAGCATAAATGATTATATGCCAAAGCGAGCGCGCTTTGATGCGATGAACTGTATCCAGCTGAGTCTACCTTTGTAGGCCATGAGACTTTCATCGATGGTAATGTCTCTCTCAGGTGTATAGGTCTGCTGGAAATTCTGCAAAATAATCTGGTAAACCTCCCAAATTTTTTTGAGCTTTGGAGCTGGATGAGAACTCTCATCAAAGTCCTCATTATTTGTAAAGTGCAAATATTTCATGATCAATGAAAATCTGTACTCTGACATGACGGTTCCAAAAAAAGGTGTGGCCAATAATTTATTGGTTGTCCAATACCATTTTTGCAGGGCTTTCCCCACCACTCCCTGTAAAATGATGAGGCCAAGAAACTTCCAGATGTCGTCGCTGGTTACAGGCCCCCATTTTCTGCTCCTTGAAAATCGCTGATGGGTAGCAGCTTCTTGTTCCTGGTAGCGATTTGTCTCCAAAACTATTTTGGCGATCACTTCATCCGTCAAAAAAAGTTGGAGGTATTCCAAGGGATTGTCATCCTCAACGTCCACTTTTATCCCAGGTGCCCCTGTAAATGGAAATCTTGGGGGCGCTACGTGCTCCATACCGCAATCAATTGCGCGCCAAGTCCGCACAACGCTGGGCACAGTTGCAGAATCGTCGCTCAACTCACTTTCTGCGTCTGATGACAAACTTTCCCACGCGTCGCTGTCACTCAACTCCTCCGCAAGTGATTCCGTATTGCTGTCGCTGTTTTCTAGCAGGTCGCATAGCGATTTTGAGGTAGAGGCACGCTTTGCCATGATCGCTGTGCAGTTTACAGACACAAGTACAGTAAATCTGCAGACAAGGGCACTGGAGAAAGCACTGGGGGGGCAATCAAAGGTCATTGTATATTATTTTTAATTGTAATCCAATTGTATCAGTGTGTTTTTACTTTGTTTTCACTTATACTTTTTGAATTTCGCACCGTCTCCCCCCCCCCCCCCCCCTGCGACGCTCGCAGGGAAGGGAATCAGGGGAACACAGTGCATCGGGCTGAACATCCGGCCGCCGTGCACTGGGGAAAGACATCGCTGGATCGCAGGGAGAAGGTAAATCACTTCTTCCTGCATCCAGCTAGGCAAACCCGAGTGTGGCTCGGGGTTACCGATCGCAGCAAAAAAAATCTCACCCCGAGCCACACTCAGGAATACCGTTAGGCAGGTTAAAGTCCACATAATGCAACTTCCTATGATGGTATGGCAATACTTCTTTATATCATTAACCACTTCAGCCCCGGAAGATTTGGCTGCTCAATGATCAGGCCATTTTTGGCGATACAGCACTGCGTCGCTTTAACTGACAATTGCGCTGTCGTGCGACGCTGTACCCAAACAAAATTGAGGTCCTTATTTTCCCACAAATAGAGCTTTGTTTTGGTGGTATTTGATGACCTCTGCGGTTTTTATTTTTTTGCGCAATATTTTGTACTTTTTGCGTATATTGATTGGTTTGCGCAAAAGTTATAGCATCTACAAAATAGGGGATAGATTAATGGCATTTTTATTATTATTATTTTTTTACTAGTAATGGCGGCGATCTGCAATTTTTATCAGTACTATGACATTATGGTGGACACATCAGACACGTTTTTGGGACAATTGGCATTTATACAGCGATTAGTGCTATAAAAATGCACTGATTACTGTATAAATGTCACAGGCAGGGAAGGAGTTAACACCAGGGGGCAATCAAGGGGTTTAACTTTGTCCCCTAGTGTGTATTCTATAGGAGATGACAGATTGTGGTTCCTAGCTTGTACTGTAGGAACTTGCAATCTGCATCTAGGCTCCTCACATAACAGGCATATGTGTGTTTACACACACACACGTCCCTGTTCTGCCTCTAGTGTCCACAATCGTGCGTGGCCGGCGGTCACCGTGACCCCCGGTCACAAGCATCGCCACCCCCCGCAGGGCGTGTGCCCGTTATCCTGCTTAAAGGGATCGGCGTACATCTATAACGGTTCATGGGATCGTGCCGACCTGCTGCAGTATAATGACGCCGGCAGGTCGTAGCAAGAGGTCTTAGCACACGCTTTCATTCCAAATAATATCATATTCTATATCATCCTAATCATCTGAGGAGAGCACATGTTCACAATCCCAATTGGGAGGTGTGAAAATGGTGCATATTCTGTCTTACTAACAGGTTTTGTCTTAAAGTGGTTTTATACCCCCAATGCATAAGTTGTACCTAAAGGTAAGCCTATAATAAGGCTTACCTATAGGTACTGTAAATATATCCTGAACATGCGCCATTTGGCACTCCAAGCCATTTATTCACTGGCAAATGCCATGACATTGCATACTAGCACATTATGAAATACTCACCTTGGAACGAAGCCCTCCAGCGCTGTAAAGTCACCGCTGAGAGGGATGACGTGTTCCCCCTGTCTTTCTTCTGGGTTCACAAGCTCCGGTGTTGTGATTGGCTGGAGGCACGATGGGGTCACTCCTGCGCATGCGGGAGCCCTTGGTTCCAGCACAAAGCTCTGAGGTTCTGGCAAGGTATTTCAGATCTTCAGAGCGCATGGACCAGCAATGTCTCTAAGCACAAGCAACAGAATTTTTTTTTAGTGCAATTCCTGGATGACTTACCTTTTTTTTCAAACTCTAGCTACCTATTTAATTCTTATAATAAATACAATGTAGTAGTAGTAGTAGTAGTAGTAGTAGTAGTATATTAATGTACATTTATCAAGCATGAATGCTGTGCATTTATCAAGCATGAATGATGTGTATACAAACTATTCGTAGTTACAGGAATACAACACAGTACAGGGTGCTGCAAATATGCATACATACACACTACTAACACACTACCTATCCTTTACTAGCAAATTAACTTTTCTGTATGCAATAGGAAATACACCCAAACCTGCTTAGCTTCTGGTATAGCTGGTATTAGGTTTGCATAGCAAACAGGACTCCAGGGATTTCAAGCAATTGTAGGAAAATGTGTTTGTTGTGGTCTTGGTAGTCTCTCTCTATCTTGTAGATAGTGTGAGTTGGTGCTGTTGGTCTTTTTTCTGGGAAAGTTTGGTAGCCATTCCAATATGGGCGCAACCCTTTCAAATTGGGTTGCTACATCAGTTTCTGTGAAAGACACATTTTTATTTGCAGACTCTAGGTGGCAGCATAGTACCAAAAATGTCATAGGTCAAATATGTCAAAGGCTCAGACTATTGTTGATTCTTGTTGAAAGAACTATAGCCTGGGTCCAGTGTTTGACAGTAGCTCATCCAAAACAATGCGAACAGCTAAAAATGTGTGCTTTCTCAGGTAGTAGATTGAATTGCCAACATGTACATTTTCCCACTGTAAAGACAGCAAATGTCAGGACCAGGATCTGAACCTGCAACTTCTGCTGTGCCTAGCAGTATCTCTTTTTGCTGAGCCACCTGTGGTGCTGGATAGCTCCCTGGATGAATTCCTTGGAAAACCTTGCCTTGAACCTTGTTTCTGGTGAACCTTGAACTCTATGGTTCTCCGTCCATGAACTTTCTATTTAATCCAGATTATTGTGCTCTCTCCAGCCAATAGCTCAGTTTTTTCACTCCTGCTGCTTCTTTATCTTTGCTACTACTCGTTACCAACCTTTAGCTTGTTCTTTGACTATGCTTCCACTTTATTCCAGCCTGCAACCTCTTGTTACCATTCTTTGGCTTTACTGACTAGGCTTCTGCTTGATCCCTACCCTACTATATCTGCTACTAGACCATTGCTCACTCACCTCCTGGTGGGGTGACCTAAGGACCAAGTCCTGGTACTAACATGCAGCAAAACCATCAAGAGCTCTGGTAAATACTGATTAATGCACCTTGGGTGAGCCCATGCCCTCCACCAGGGTGACCTGCTTTTATACTTATCCTGCTGTTCAATGGGAGCCTCTCTGCTGCTTTAGGTTCTGATCTCCGAGCCTGACCCCTGACCGTGACAGCAAAACTACTCTTCTGAAAACACTGCTTGATTTAATAATGATATGTTTGAGTGATAGTAAGTGTAAAGAGGAAAGGATCGCTCCGACCCAAGATGGCAGAAATGGAGCCACTGCAGAATATGTGAAATGGTTCATACAAAGTCGTGCAACTTTTTTGTGATTTCCTTTAATTTGCTTGTGGTTTGCTTCCGACTTGCTTGCGACTTTTGTGATTTAATTTTGGAGTCAATAGCACTTAAATCACACCAAAGTAGCAGAAAAGTAGTGCAGCAACATTTTTTTTTTTTTTACTTTTTTTGTAGCTGTCACATTGACAGCACCCATTGAAGTGAATGTGTTTTGACTTGTCATGCGACTTTATGGGGGATTTATGAATGAGAGCATCTGGAGTAAAATACATGAACATTGGGGTGGGAGGTACCATCATCCTGGACATTTGAATAGAGAAAAATGGGTCTAAGGCCCCCTGAACCAAAGAGCCAAAAAAGAAAGGGAAGGGCCAATAGGACTATTGCGGGATTAGTACAGGGGTAACATCAACATTAAAATACTAAAATAATTAAAACAAAGTACATTTTATTGAATACAACAACAATAAAAAATACAGAAATAAAATGGTGATAACCATATACATGCCAATATAAAAATCCCCAAAGGGGTAATAGCAGAGTGAGTTGAAGGTCACAGCAGTCTCAACTAGTTTTGCGGCATATGCGGCTTCATCAGGAGAATATCTAAAAAAGACCCTGCCAAGTGAAAACAACGAGGGCAACCAGACAAAAGTCCCGCGCGGTAGCCATAGGGGGACATATGTGTGAAATGACCTTGAAAAGGAGGTGAGTAATACGTAAAGGGGTCCCAGGAGCAGGAGCCCAACTGGAACAGGTGTTGAGGCACATGTGGAAACAGCAAGTAATGTGGGTAGTAGTAAAAATATGTAAGGAGGGGGACCACTAATGGTCCCGTGGTAGCGTTAGGGTAGAGATGCTGACCAATAACACTGAGGGCTGGGTGGAGCCGCAGCAATCCTGGGGTCCAGCGTTGGTTACACTGGAAGCGGGGAGGTCCTATTTGTCCTCCACCTGGCGCTGCTGACACACGTGAATGATGGGGGAATTATGGGGGATTTAGTAAATCTAGTGCCCACAGAATCTGGTGCATAGTAACCTACTAGGTTTCGTTGTCAAACTTGCTAAAGTTAGCAGCTCATTAGTTACTATGCACAGCTGCACCAGATTCTTCCATCTTAGTAAATCTCCCCCTATGTGTCACAAGTCGCATGATAAGGCGCAGCAATGTGAACCAGGGCTTGCTTATAAACAGGAATAAAGGACCCCATGATCAGTGGCAAGGGCTCCAGGATCGGAGGGAACGGCCCCAAGCTCGGAGGGAAGAGCCCCAGATGGAAAGGGTTCTGGGACTGATGGAAAGGGCCCCAGCAGTCAGGGGGGCTCTTCGTGGTGTCTTGCATCGGGGTCCTGAAAGTTCTAGTTGCACCTCGGACACATGACTTGGTTTGATTACTGTACACATTGCGAAAAAACTTTTATGTTGTTTCTTTTATCTGCATACTTCTGTAAAAAAAACTAATATTTGTAGCATGCATCTGGGAATCATATTTTGTAAAAGGATAACTGACTCAGAAAATACAATTTCCACTGTCAGGTCCAGTTTTAGGCCTGGGTTTTGTAATCACCTAATAACTGCACTGCAAGGTTCACAGACCATAATGACCAGAAATTGGATGTATGGATGGCTACATTCCTTTTAAACACTTAGCGTTAGGCCTGGGGCTTAAAAGCAACAGTAAATCACAACTTTTCTCTAAGGACTTATTCCTAAAGCAGTGAATTTTTCTGGTGCATGCGTTTGAAATGACAATGATTGATGAAAGTCACATTCACTACTTTGTAAATATTCCTCTAATGCTCCCTACACACGATCGGAATTTCCATCGGGAAAAACTCCAACGGATTTTTCTGATAGAATTCCGTTCAAGCTGTCTTGCATACACACTGTCACACCAAATTCCGACCGTCCAAAACGCGGTGACGTACAACACTACGATGAGCCGAGAAATATGAAGTTCAATGCTTCCGAGCATGCGTTGACTTGATTCTGAGCATGCATGTTTTTTTCTCCGGAGTTCCACACAAACGATCGTAATTTGCAATAGAAATTTTTTTCATCAGAAAAAAAGAGAACATGTTCTCTTTCTAAGTCCCTCGGAATTTCTGTTGGAAAAAATCTGATGGCACACACACGGTTGGAATATCCGATGAAAAAGTTCCGTCTGACTAGCCATAAATGTCCCACTCCTAGTGTCCCTAACACTGCAGCACCCAACTGCTACAGCATTGGGTTGTATGCATAGGCGTGCGCACAGGGTGTGCCAGGTGTGCCCAGGCACACCCTAATCACTCTGTGCAGCACAGATTCCCCCTACTGCCTAGGTCCCCCCTCCTTCCCCTTGCAGCACTTCTGGCTTCCCGACTCTCCTCTCCCTCTGGCTGTTGCTGCAGGAATGTTTTAGGATGTGTGGGGGAAGGGGCCAATAAATATGTAACTTACCGGCCCCTTCCCTTTCATCGTGAGTGATCGGTAGTACGTGTTTGAGCTTTGGGGTGCACGCCCTAATGCAATAGGCTGCGCACACCTATGGTTGTATGACAAAAGACCATTCCATGGGAATGAATGGAATTCTGTCCATTTATGTGCAGAAGACCTCAATTATCCAGGAGAGTTTCTAGCAGTGTGGCTCCCTGTAGGTGGGCGGTATAGCGTGGATCTGCCAGGAGCGTGGGCAGGTAAGTTTAAAATCTTGGGAAAGTGTGGGGAAATCATTTAAAGGATAAGTGTATACAATTACAGGTTTCTATTAACCCTTACAAGTCCTGTGCAGAGAACTAAAGTATTGTAAGTCTGGTGGTATAAAAAGCTGACCCACGGATGGATGGATGGAAGGAAGGATAGAAGGACATATGGATGGTTGTATGGACTGATGGACAGATAGATGAATTTATCGATGGATAACTAAATGGAAATATGAATGAATTAAATGATATGCCCAAATCCCTTCTTTTTCACTATATTGGACATGATGCCTCACTGTACACTATTTCCTTAAGCGCTTTAATACCAAACATGTTATACTTGCCTCCTCTGTTGTTTTGCACAGAGCAGCCCTGACCCTTGTTTTCTTGGGTCTCCCGACGGCTTGTTATGGGGCACTCGTACATTTTCGCTCCCGAGCCAGCTCTGTGTGTCTATTGACACAAACATCGTGGCTCGGCCCACCCCGCTCTTCCTCGCTGGCTGTGATTGGCAGGAGCCAATGGCTATCGCTGCTGTCTCTGAGCCAATGAGGAATGAGATAGCTGTTAGAGCCACTGCTCATGTGTAAATCGCTGGATTGAGGTCAGGCTCAGGTAAATATAAGGGGGGACGGAGGGATGCACTCAGAAGGGTTTTACCTTAAAGCGGAGATCCACCCAGAAATTTTACTTCTGCTGATCGGATTCCTGCCCCCCTCCGGTGCCACATTTGGCATCTTTTAGGGGGGAGCATATATCTGTCAAATCCAGGCATCTGCTCCCACTTCCGGGCATAGATCGCCGCACAAAGTGCAGAAATCGACGCCATGTCTGGCCCCTCCTCCTCCCAACCCGCTGTCTTCTAGGAGACACACAGGTCCCAGAAGACAGCAGGGACCATTCAGATCACGCAGCGCGACTCGTGCATGTGCAGTAGGAAACAGGCTGTAAGGCTTCACTTCCTTTTTCTCTTAGTAAGGATGTCGGCACCTCCACCCGTAGCTGAGGGACGAGTCGGCTTCAGGTGAGGACATCGCGGGCTCCCTGGACAGGTAAGTGTCCTTATATTAAAAGTCAGCCAGCTGCAGTATTTGAATTTGAAATACACAGGCGGAACTCTGCTTTAATGCCCAGAATGCATTAAAGTTGTTGTAAAGGCACTAGGTTTCTCATGAAGGTAAAAAACCATCTGTGTGCAGCAGCCCCCCTAATACTAACCTGAGCCCCCTTTAGATCAAGCAATGTCCACTAGAACCTTGGCTTTCTGGGGACTCTGGAACCAATGGCTGTCACAGTCAGTGAGCCAATCAGGAGATAGAAGGGGCGGGGCCAAGCCGCGACTCTGTGTGTAAATGGACACATAGAGCCGCAGCCCAATAGTGCCTGCTTGGGTGCCTTCACAGCAAACTGCTTGCTGTGGGGGCACCTGGCAGGAGGGAGGGGCCAGTAGCACCAGCATGGGACCTGAGAAGAGAACAAAACCACTGCACAGGGCAGGTAAGTATAACATGTTTGTTAATTTAATGTGAAAAAAAAAAAAAACGAGGGTTTAGTAACACTTTAAGGCGAAAAAACTTCTGCCTTTAGAACCACTTTCCTGTTGCAAGCTGACAACGCTAAGTCACTGGCTTGTAATTAGCAGAAACTTTGTCACCCTGCTGTATGCCAGTTGGGTATTCGGCTATCTATCTGATAGAATTAATATGGACCCCAACAGCCAACTAAAAAGGGGGGGGGGTGAGCAGAAGGCTGACAAAGCTGCTGCTCTGCTGCTGATTGCAAGGCAGCAGTTTACTACGCTGTTACTGGCATCATTTTCAAGTAAGAAACTGCAACAGAGCTCAAAAAATGATTTGCTAAAATAATATTAACCACTTGACGAATGGCAGAATGGCACAGCTGCGCAAAGTGACGTATATACCGGTATACATCACTTTAAATTTTGCACCGCGTGGGAGCATGCGCCCCTGCCGCAAGCTCTGTGACCATGCCCGCGGACTCGATGTCCGTCGGTGTCCTGCGAACAGGTCACAGAGCTGCAGAACGGGGAGATGCCAGTGTAAACAAGGCATCTCCCTGTTCTGCCTAGTGACACAACACTGATCGTCTTCTCCCTCTCATCGGGAGCAGATATCAGTGACGTGTCACAGTAAGCCATGCCCCCTAACAGTTAGAATTACTCCCTAGGACACACTTAACCCCTTCCCAGCCCCCTACTGGTTAACCCCTTTCCTGTCAGTCACATTTATACAGTAATCAATTAAATTTTTTAGCACTGTTCGCTGTATAAATGTGACTGGTCCTAAATAGCGTCAAAAGTGTCCGATGTCTCCCTTAATGTCGCAGTCACGATAAAAACCGCTGATCGCCGCCATTACTAGTAAAAAAAAAATTGTTAATAAAAATGCCATAAAACTATCCCCTATTTTGTAGACGCTATAACTTTTGCGCAAACAAAATCAATAAACGTTTATTGTGATTTTTTTTTTTTACCAAAAAATTTTAAAGAATTAATATCGGCCTAAACTGAGGAAACAATAAATTTTTTATATATTTTTTTAGGGATATTTATTATAGCAAAAAGTAAAAAATATTGTTTTTTTTCCAAAATTGTCGCTCTATTTTTGTTTATAGCCCAAAAAATAAAAACCGCAGAGGTCATCAAATACCACCAAAAGAAAGCTCAATTTGTGGGGAAAAATAAAAGAAGGAAAATGTGTCTGAGAGCCACATTGCACGACCGCTCAATTGTCAGTTTAAGCGACGCAGTGCCGAATCGCAAAAAGGGGGCAAAGTCCTTTAGCTGTATTTTGGTCCGGGTCTTAAGTGGTTAAGCGACGCAGTGCCGAATCGCAAAAAGTGTCCTGGTCAGTTGGCAGCCAAATGGTCCGGGGCTGTAGTGGTTAAATGCTTCCAGTTTTTTTTTTTTAAATATCCCCACTACATAACTGGCTCAGTATGTGTGTACTTACTTTACTAACTATACACCTCTGTCAGTTCCAGGTAGACACAATATTTCCGGTAGGGGAACACGCACCTTGAATATCTCACAGATTACAAGGAGGAGGAGGAGGAAGGACAGAGCAGGGAGTGACTTGCCTCCTGGCTCTTTCTGTAGATTCATGTAGGTGCCAGCAGGGAGCGCACACACAAAGGCAACTCCATGGGACCCTGTGCCACCCAAAAAAAAAAAAAAAAGGTTTTTGAAGGAGAGGAATGCAAAGCAAATAAAGGCTTAAAAATAAATTGGCACAACAAAGAAGGTACATTTGTGGGTTTAAAAGGGGTTGTAAAGGAAACATTTTTTTTTCATAATAAGCATCCTTTACCTGCAGACATTCCTCTTTTCACTTCCTCATTGTTCGTTTTTGCTCAGAAGTTGCTCTATTTCTTCTTTGTTCTGTTCACTTCCTGCTTGTCTGATTTTACTGACCACCGTGATGGGAGGCTTTACTGCGGTGGTCAGTAACGTGCTCACCCCCTCTTGGGAACTACATCTGTGTGGCAGGCATGGGCGTAGGAACCGGGGGGGATGGGGGGGACGCATCCCCCCCAGGAAATAATGCAGGGGGGACAGGTATTGTAAAATCCCCCCCAGGTAAAACGGCCGCGGCGCTGTCTCAGTCTGTTTTTTGCTTTTTTTTTTTTTTTGTCTGTGCAGCGCGGAGGCCCAGCCCTCTACATTGCCGCCCCCTCCTACTATTCTCCTCACGAATGCTAATACCGCCCCGCATCTCCAGCCCTCTGCTTTGCCGCTATACTCACAAATGCTGAGGATAGTAGGAGGGAGCGGCAATGTAGAGGGCTAGAGAGGCGGAGTTCAATGTAGAGGGGTGGAGGGCGGGGGATAGTACTGAGCTGCCGATGACTAATGGATTACAAACTTTACTGGTGGAGGCGGAGCCTAAAGCTCCGCCCACCCCCTCAGTGCGGCTGTTGTTCACTGGGTCCTCTCTTGGGAGGCTGTCTGATGACAGGAGGAGGAGAGAGAGAAGCACGAGGGGAACCCCCTGCAAAGGACAGCAGGTACAATTGAATAAAATACTCTTATCATGATATACAGATCATGATTTTTCAATAAAGTGATCCATGCTGCAAACTCAACAGTCTCCCTTCAGCGACAGTTCAAGTTTTGCAAACTTTGCAGTACATGAACTTTCACTGAAGGTGGAGACTGTTTAATGAGTTTGCAGCATGGATCACTTTATTGCAAAATCATGATCTGTATATTAATCAACTTTCAATGAATGTGGTCTGTTTAACGAGTTTGTATTGATTTCAGCATGTGCAAAGTGTTCCATGCAATGCATGCTGAAATCAATGCAAACTCATTAAGGAGGTTGAGGCTGCACTCATTGCCACTGATTAGGCAGCACTCTAAGGGCCCTTTCACACGGAGTGGATCAGTAATGATCCGCTCCGTGTGTCCGTACAGCTCAGCGGGGATCCTCTGTAAAATCCCCACTGAGCTGGCAGCTGACAGGGCGGTCCTCGCACACTGTGCAGGGACCGCCCTGTCTTTCCTCCGCTCTCCCCTATGGGGGATCGGACGAACACGGACCGTATGTCCGTGTTCATCCGATCCGGCAGACGGAAGAAAAATAGGGTTTTCTTCCGTCTGCAAATGCAGGTCTTTGCGGAGGCGGACAAATTACGGGTGTCAGCGGATGTTCATCCGCTGACACCCGTAATCACATAGGGACCCATGTATGTCCTGTTTTCATACGCAAACGGACGGATGAAAATGCAGACATACGGTCCGATAGTGTGAAAGGGCCCTAAGGCTACTTTCACACTGAGGCATCAGCAGTAAAGTGCTGCTATTTTAAGCGGCACTTTACTGTCGTTTTGCAGCGCTATTCGCCTGCTAGCAACTCCCAGTTTACTGGATAAGAATATACCTGGCGAGTAAAAATGCTGTCCCCCCCAGATTTGTACCGGTTCCTACACCCATGGTGGCAGGACGCTCTCTACGTGTCAGGCCCCATACACACGACCGAGTTTCTCGGCAGAATTCAGCCAGAAACTCGGTCGGAGCTGGATTCTGCCGAGAAACTCGGTCATGTGTACACTTTTCAGCGAGGAAGCCGACGAGGAACTCGTCGGACCGAAATGAGAACATGTTCTCTATTTCCTCGTTGTTCAATGAGGAAAGTCGGCCCGCCGAGATCCTTGGCGGCTTCCACACTGAACTCGACGAGGAACTCGATGTGTTTGGCACGTCGAGTTCCTCGGACGTGTGTACGGGGCCTCAGAGACTTCAAGGAGGTGCGAATTACTGGGCGTGCCACAATTCATACTGGGAAATGTAGTTCTTACATGAACGAGCAATGCAAACCAGAAACTAGAATGCCGGAGGTGATATAGATGAAGGAATTTAATAGGTATTTAGGGCCCTTTCACACGGGTGTTTTCTTGCCGTGTTTTTGCCGCGTTTTTGCGGTAAAAATAGCGCTATTAAAACGCTCATAAAACGCTCCCCATGTCCTCTCCATTGAAATGAATTAAAAAACACTGTAAAAACGGAGCGTTAAAATTGCGGTAAAACACCGCGAATTTACCGCGTTTTACCGCGTTTTTACCGCGTTTTTACTGCGTTTTTAATTCATTTCAATGGAGAGGGGCATAGGGAGCGTTTTAATAGCGCTATTTTTACCGTAAAAACGTGGGAAAAACACACCAGTGTGAAAGGGCCCTTACTCATTTTTTAACAGAATCATTACACTATTCTGTCTGTCTACCTTGCAGACATTAATTTTAGGCAAAAAATGTTTTTCCTTTACAAATCCTTTCCGGAAAACTGTATACTTTAGACATAATGGCAAACATACTGAGAAATAGATTTTGGGTTTACATACACTTGAATGGTTTCACGGATGGAAAGATTTGTAGACAGATGGAAGGATTTATTCACTGGCAAATTATTCTGTCCAAATTTGCTGATCTATGTATAGCAAACGTGGAAAATGATGTCCTCAGAATGGAATGTAGGGCAAAACTGGTCTACTCTGCGCCATTATAATTTGAGTTGTTGTTGTCGGGACGTTTTTCTTGGGTCAGGTCCTTTTTAGTTCGAAACCATTTGTTTTGTTCCATAGCATCTGATATGAGAACTACCATGAGGAAACAGCAGTTAACGTGACTTAAATCAGATTATATCACATTTATCCCCTCATTACTTGATCTAGTCTCTGTGGTGTGAAGCTTTATTTTTCCCAGCGTGTTCAAATATTGGAATTACAAAATGCTGGCTCATCATTGCCAGCCAAACCACATGGCTTCTATTAGAGCGCAGAATGCAAGGCCTCTGGGTCTGGCACAAATTAAAAGTTCACTTTTAAATGGAACACAACTGAAAAGATGTTCTATGTTAAATATTTTATCAATCACAGTATGAGCTACATTGTTTATTTACTTGAATGACCTTGGCGTACAGCGTGCCGGAAGAACCAAAATAGCTCTGAAAAAAAAAAGCTCAGAATATGTCGCTGAATATTTACAGATGCATAGGAGCAAATCTTTTGTGCTGGATTTTGTGTTCCGCATAATACTGAGGGTAAACAATTCCACGGTCATTAATCACTGAAAGACAACATCTATATGCAAAGGAGTTATAGGTCGGCTCCAAAACACAATGATTTTCTATATTTAAAGGACCTGACCTGTGCCAGGCACTACATACAGATGCATATCAGTGTTTTCAGTATAAACGGTATTGAGGGAGGTGATGAACAGAACTGTGCCAGGCATGATATCAGGGCTGTCTTAATGAGAGGGCACACCTGGGCACTGCCCAGGGGCCCCAGCTGCATGGGGGGGCCCTCCACTTTCCCCAAAGCAGCTGGTCCTTGAGCCCACGCTGCCCTGAAATTGGGGGCCCCTATGATGGCACTGAGAGTGATAGACGCAAAGGGGAGGCAGTCTGCCTGCTACCTACTTAGGGGTAGATTCAGATAGAAGATACGATGGCGTATATCCAGATACGCCGTCGTATCTCTGAGTCCGGCCGGTCGTATCTATGCGCCTGATTCATAGAATCAGTTACGTATAGATTTCCCTAAGATCCGACCGGCGTAAGTGTTTTACACCGTCGTATCTTAGGCTGCATATTTACGCTGGCCGCTAGGTGGCGCTTCCATAGTTTTACGCGAGGAATATGCAAATTAGCTAGATACGTCAATTCAGAAACGTACGTCCGGCTGGCTAATTTTTTTACGTCGTTTACGTTAGGCTTTTTTCAGCGTATAGTTACCCCTGCTATATGAGGCGTTTTCTATGTTAAGTATGGCCGTCGTTCCCGCATCGATTTTGAAAATTTTACGTCATTTGCGTAAGTCGTTCGCGAATAGGGCTGGACGTAATTTACGTTCACGTCGAAAGCAATGACGATTTGCGGCAGAATTTCGAGCATGCGCACTGGGATTTTTTCACGAACGGCGCATGCGCCGTTCGTAAAAAACGTCAACTACGCGGGGTCACAGTTAATATACATAAAACACGCCTACATCATCCACATTTGAATTAGGCGGGCTTACGCCGACACAGATACATTACGCCGCCGTAACTAAGGGCGCAAGTTGTTTCTGAATACAGAACTTGTGCCCTAAATTACGGCGGCATAACGTTACGCCGGGCGGACAGATAGACCATTCTATCTGAATCTACCCCAGTATGTCTGTTTACCTGCACTGTCATCATTATAGGGGCCCCAGAGCATTACTTTGCCCAGGGGCCCATGATGCTATTAAGACAGCCCTGCATGATATGGCTGCTTAGGCTTTCAGGGCAGCCAAGGAACTTGGGGGAATCTATAATAGGGTTACCATCTGTCTGGGATTCACCTGAACAGTCCAGTATTTTTTATCATGTGTCCAGGTTTCAGACCACCTGAACCCCGGACGCATTATTCAGACCTGACTGTGGCTCTGGCTCCCCAAGTAACTGAGTACCACAATTGCTGAACACATGTACACACCCTAATTACCAGGGTTGCCAACTGTACAGAGGGATGGCTGCAGTTGTCTAAGTGTCTGTGACATTCTCTCTCACACTGCCCAGGACCAGCACGGTTCCCCCTCCACACACGGATGGAAGAGGGGGGCTTGATCTGCTCAACCTCCTCCTGCCGCTAACCCTCTGTGTCTGCCCACCCACACTCCAATCCCCAGCATGCTGCGCTGTATACAAGGGATGTGTGGGCGGTAAATTTGAAGCCCAGTAGCCGGAAGACATATTGGGGGTTATTTATGAAAAGGCAAATCCACGCTGCACTACAAGTGCAAACTACAAGTGCAAAGTGCACTTGAAATTGCATTGAAAGTGCACTTGGAAGTGCAGTCGCTGTAGATCTGAGGGGGCCATGCAAAGAAAATAAAAAACAGCATTTTAGCTTGCATATGATTGGATGATAAAATCAGCAGAGCTTCCCCTCATTTCAGATCTACCACTCAGATTTACAGCGACTGCACTTTCAAGTGCATTTTGCACTTGTAGTTTGCACTTGTAGTGCAAAGTGGATTTGGCTTTCGTAAATAACCCCCATAGTATATTAAAAGTGCCAATGCCTAAGCCTCCATCCCCAGGTGAGTGAGCTCACTATCCATTGTCTGTGACTGAAGTCTCCCCCCTCCCTCCCTTTTCTCTCCTGTCTCCAAGCAAGTGAGTACACTAATGTAAGGGGGATTCAGATGTAAGGGGTGCTCTGCAGACTCTGATGTAAGGGGGCATTGAGAACTCTCATTTTTGGGGGGGATGCTGGGAACCCTGATATAAGTGGGAGCTTTGGTGAGCAGAAACCCCCTTACAGAGTTCCCTTTTACACTAGAGCCCACAGCTGTGTGCTGCTAAAGTGTTCAGATTTGGCTTGAAGTAAGGGGGGGGGGGACCCTATTTATAATGCGTGTTGTAAACACTCTTTAGAATTCCCCCACACATGTCACACACCTGTCAATGGACTTTAAGATGACGAGGATGGCCCCTGGCACAGTTTCCATCCAAACACCCCTGGTAGTAGAAACTGGGACTGCTAGGGCAGCAGAAAGGCACAGGTGCCATGAGGTTGAATTGGGGAACTTGAGCTTGAAAGTACTGAGGTCAGATGAACAGAAGCGTGGAGTCAGGTCACAAGCCGCGTTCAGTAACAGCTGTGCAGATAGGTATAGAATCACAATCAGAGTTTGGGTCAGAGGCAGGCAAGGGGAAGCAATGTGCTGGCAGCTAAGTAGAAAATTTAGAAGGCAGAATCTTAGTCAAAGGTCCAAGAAAAAGTCAGTAATACGAGTGAGCCGTAGACATGAGCAGGCAAGGGAAATCCAAAGAAGAGTCAGACATAGTCAGGTCAGTAACCACATCAAGCAGGCTTCCAAAAACATGGGTCACTATAAGCTGAAGACCATCCAGCGGTCATGTCATGCAGAACTCAGATTTAAATAGGCCAGCGAGCGCAAGCATCTTTGGTGGACGTGTCTGTGCATCTACGAGCACTGAGGCCAGAGTCTCCTAGCCGGACACTCTGTCCCCAGTGCAAATACGCATTATTGAATTGCCTCCGTGGCCACTGCGTCCATCACACAGTTTTGGAGTGAGGTGGGTGGAGCCCAGTGAGGAAGTGAGACACTAATTCCTCATCAGGTTCACCTTGTCTTTGATTGGCAGTGCATGACAGTGGATGACCAATGGGTGGATGGAGCCTGCTGGCGGAATTCTGAGACTAATTCCCCATCAAGTCAACCTCCCATGTAATTGATCACCTAAATATGGGCGTTGTCATATTTGGGCAATGATGTCATCCAGCATTCCCTCCCCTTTATTGATATTCAGCTGTCAGCTGGGGAATCTACTTGCCAGCATCTGAATAAAGCCAGGGATGAGTCATTAGTTGCTAAGAAGCCAGCCAGCCGATCCTAGGGTCACAGGCTCCTTGGTGCAGAAATATTTCTGGTGCCCCCACATGGGCGTGGTTATTTTACTAACCCCTCCCCTGTACAAATGTTTCTATGGCAATGACTCAACCGCAGAGATGCTCCCCCATTAAGTCTTCATTACCCTGGGATCCTTACATGATCTGTTAACAATGAAGAGAAGCAGAGTACTTTATTAGGACCTGGAGGTGGGCCTCTCTGATGGACACAGAGAGGACTTCTGTTAGAGAGTCTGTTAGAAAGAGCCCCCAGACATACTACAGACATGATACAGGAGATGGTCAGAGACTGCAGACTTAGTACAGGAGATGGTCAGAGCCTGCAGACATAATACAGGAGATGGTCAGAGACTGCAGCCATAGTACAGGAGATGGTCACACATTAGGGACGCGGCTGTGAAGCCAAAAGGCTTCACTGCTGGGTTCCCTTACCAGGAATGGCAGCGGCTGTACCCGACAGCCGATCCGAAGATTGGCTGCGGTGCTGACATCTTGGGCTCCCCGGACAGGTAAGTGTCCTAATATTAAAAGTCAGCAGCTGCAGTATTTGTAGTTGCTGACTTTTAATTTTTCATGGGGGGGGGGGGGGGGCTGAACCTCCTCTTTAAGAATAGCCATCTCCTTCTTTTCAAGAGACCAAAAGTATTTGGAAAATTAAATTGAAAGCTTTTTCATGGCCAGGTGTGGGCTACTCCTTTGTTATTTCTTCATCAATTAAGCAGGTAAAAGGTCTGGAGTTGATTCTAAAGCTTCGTACACACGATGCGATTGTTGGCAGGGGATTGTCTGACTGACTGGCCTAAAATCAGACCGTTAGTATGCTCCTTCAGACAATTATTGTCCAACTTTCGGCCAACAAATGTTGGATGGCAGGCTAGTAAATTTTTGGCGGACAAAGGTCAAAGGTCTGTTGTCAGATTTTCATATCATCTGTACACAAGTCCATCGAACAAAACTTCAAAGTACAAACATGCATGCTCAGAAGCAATGCTCACCATAACACATTAACAGAGTGAGTAAGAAACTTATATAGCGCAGCACATGCAAACTGAATCGCCTCTGGGCGAAGAAGGTGCCCAAAGGGTGGCGCTCAAGAGCTGAAATTCCAAATAGTATGTTATTATGTTCGTGTTTGTTGGCCAACAATTGTGTGCCATTAGTATGCAAGACAAAAAACAGGCACATGCCCTTTTGAAAAAAGTCTGACGTTCGCTTGGTCAAAAATCGGATCATGTGTACAAGGCTTTAGTGTGGTATTTGCATTTGGAATCTGTTGCTGTCAACCTACATTATTTGTTCGTAAGAGCTGTCCATGCAATTGAAATAGGCCATTGTAAGGTTTCAAAAACGAAAACAAATCCATCAGAGAAATAGCAGCAACATTAACAGTGGCCAAATCAACAGTTTTGTACATTCTGAGGAAAGAAGGACGCACTGGTGAGCTCAGCAACATAAAAAGTGGAGCCAGTGTGAAGGGAATCGCCAGCTGAAAAAATATCTGAATGATGCCTGTAGCTGCACCCATCATTCAGATATCCCCGCTCAAAGTCAAGGATGTCACATGACAGTGGTCGGTCCGGAAGTGGTTAAGGGTTGAAACAAATGAACAAAAAGAGTTAAATCTCATTCACAATAACTATCACTTCAAGAAAAACATTGTTATTACAGGAAATAAATCCCTATTACATCTGTATACTGAGCCTACAGGCTGAATTCACAAAGCTCACAAAAAAAGGATGAGGCTCCTTTAAGAAAAATCGTAATTTCTTTTTTTTGCTGAGTCATCATGAGTTGTTGTTGTTTTAAATCTCATGATGACTCAGCAAAAAAGTTTTATGGATATTGATAAATACAAAATACTTCCATTGGATTCTTTTCCCCCTCATTGATGACAATCACCCCCCCCCCCATATGTACACATGTATAGGGATGGCCATAGACATTGCTGGCTTTTGTCTTGTAAACAACATTCTGAGCAAGTAGCTATTTTTAGATCTGTTTACCCTGAGCCAAGTCCCCCCCCCCCTCTTTTTCCAACTGCCACCTGCTAACTGACTTTTTTTTTTTTAACAAGCCTTGCATGCCACTTATTACAGGCTGGACTGATGACCTCAGTGCCACCCAGCAAGATGGCAGAGATTTACAATATGAAAAGAAAAGAACCCCACATACACGTTTAACCACATAACACATATGAATAGTTGCCAAAAATGTAATAAGAATTTCACAGAAACAGTTTTTTGGCTGCACATGTAGCAAGCCATTGTAGGGGGGGAATGTCTTTCTATTTACAATAGGAGTCGTTCTCCAAGACGCAGATCATTAAACCAATGCCATACATTACAGTGATGGTAAAGCTTGTTCTTTTTTTACCTGCTCTGTGCAATGCTGAGAAAGAAAGCTGCCTCATGCACACTGACTTATAATAACGTTATAAAAATGCCAGTAGCTTTTCAGTTAAGTTTTTCAACATTTTTGCAATAGTGGATTTTACTGTGTTGGCGTTTTTTCTGCGTTTTTTTTTAACTGAGCCAGTGAGGAGCAAGAGAGCATTGGTTCTTGTGTACATTGCTGGATCGGGATCAGGTTTCGATATGTATTTAGGGGGGCTGGGGGGCTGGGGGAGAAGCAGAAGCTTTTTTCAAAAATGCAGCAAGATAAAATCTTTCTGTCTTTACAAGCACTTTAATTGAACCTGTATAAGAGAGCTGAAGTTGTCATGGCTAAAGATGAACAAAAAACACACTTGTAGGAAGCATGTCCACTGATCCCAAGGTTTTGCAAGGTGCAAAAAAAGGCGCTCCAGTCTCCCCCCAAAAATTAAAAGTCAACAGCTACAAATACTATAGCTGCTAACTTTTAATATAAAGACACTTACCTTTCCAAACATCCAGAGCTGTCCTCACCTGAGCGGATTCTTCAATCCATCAGAGCAATCTGCTAAAAATACTTGTTGGTGGCTTCCAATCTTCCAATCGTGAAATTTTAGTGGGTCAGCATAACTGCCAACAACAGTGTCACCGTCATGTCGGGTTTACTATTTGTCCCTGGCAGTGGAGCTTTGAACTTTTTTCTTCATAATTTGATGTTGTATAACAAAAAAATATATGAAATGTAGGTAAAGATGCTAAATCCAATTACTCTTTCTTTATTGCAGATGAAGGCGAGATTTACTGCAGACACAGCTCACATGGCAGGCCTGCCACAATGAGCAGGATTGAAAAGGACGTTCAGTCTCCAGAAGAGTGCGTGGCCCACGTTCAGACTCCAGAAGAGTGCGTGGCCCACGTTCAGACTCCAGAAGAGTGCGTGGCCCACGTTCAGACTCCAGAAGAGTGCGTGGCCCACGTTCAGACACCAGAAGAGTGCGTGGCCCACGTTCAGACTCCAGAAGAGTACGTGGCCCATGTTCAGACTCCAGAAGAGTACGTGGCCCATGTTCAGACTCCAGAAGAGTGCGTGGCCCACGTTCAGACTCCAAAAGAGTGCGTGGCCCACGTTCAGACTCCAGAAGAGTGCGTGGCCCACGTTCAGACTCCAGAAGAGTGCGTGGCCCACGTTCAGACACCAGAAGAGTGCGTCGCCCAGGTTCAGACTCCAGAAGAGTACGTGGCCCATGTTCAGACTCCAGAAGAGTGCGTGGCCCATGTTCAGACTCCAGAAGAGTGCGTGGCCCACGTTCAGACTCCAAAAGAGTGCGTGGCTTACGTTCAGACTCCAGAAGAGTGCGTGGCTCACTTTCAGACTCCAGAAGAGTGCGTGGCCCACGTTCAGACTCCAGAAGAGTGTGTGGCCCACGTTCAGACTCCAGAAGAGTGCGTGGCCCACGTTCAGACTCCAGAAGAGTGCTTCGCCCACGTTCAGACTCCAGAACAGTGTGTCGCCTATGTTCAGACTTCAGAAGAGTACGTGGCCCACGTTCAGACTCCAGAAGAGTGCGTGGCCCACGTTCAGACTCCAGAAGAGTGCGTGGCCCACGTTCAGACTCCAGAAGAGTGCTTCGCCCATGTTCAGACTCCAGAACAGTGTGTCGCCTATGTTCAGACTTCAGAAGAGTGTGTCCCCCCACGTTCAGACTCCAGAAGAGTGCGTGGCCCACGTTCAGACTCCAGAAGGTGGGCTTTTCAGGCTCCAGAAGGTGGGCCGTTCAGGCCCCAGAAGAGTGGGTCATTCAGCTTCCAGAAAGGTGGGCCGTTCAGCCTCCAGAAGGGTGGGCGGCTCAGTCTCCAGAAGGGTGGGCGGTTCAGCCTCCAGAAGGGTGGGCTGTTTAGGCCCCAGAAGGAGTGCCACAGTGTTTTTTGCAGGAGTGTGTTGGACCAGCTATGAGGGGAGGTTGGAGGCTGATACTTTTTAGGCGTGTGTTGGATCAGCTATGAGGGGAGGTTGGAGGCTGATACTTTTTAGGACCGTGTTGGACTGGCTATAAGGGGAGGTTGGAGGCCATTTTTTTTTTTATCATCTGGTAATGTCGAATCAGCAATAAAACAGTGGCTGGAATAATATGAAATTTTTTCACAATTAATGGAAATAATGTTTTCGAGTGCTAGAGACTTTCTAAACCTAACGCTAGTATCACTACGAGCACCCGAGACTTAGAGGGGTAACAGGCATGTACCTTGGAAACATTACATTAGAGGGACACAGAAATTCCAAACATACGAGGTCTCACTGTGACCAGGCACAAGCCATTAGGAAGATCCAATGGGATCCCTGGGAGCTCTATGTAGCTTCACTTATGAATGCAAATATATGCAACAAAAACCTCTGTTTTAACATTTTTAAACCAGTTTAGACACTCAATTTATTTCTTGCTATATATTTCTCAATTTGGAAATGACATTAGAGTAGAGTTAGAGACTGCACTTTGCAGAGGGGCAGTGCGGCTTCACATATATTTGCATCCAATGGAAATTGTGGAAACTGTTTAGACTTTTTTCTTTATATTATGCTGGCTAGCTGGTAAGTATGCTGGGGAATTTTGTGTTTTGGATTGTTCTGTGAACTGCCATGCTTAGGTGTCCGTTTATGAAGCAGTGAACAGCGGTGATCCCAAGGATCACCGCTGATCACAGCCCAAAAACAGTTTATGAAACAGAGATAATCGGGGGGAGAAGTGTTTGAACTTGTTCTCTCGCCGATTATCTCCACACACAGAGAAGTCCTATAGACTGACACAGTAACAGACCGTTTATGAAGCTGTGATCTGAGCATTTCACTGGTGATCTGAGTCAGAATTCACACTCCCCGATTCACCATCTCAGAGGTAGTGAAGCGGGGAGTGAAGAGGGAATCCCGGGGGATCTGAGGAAGAAGGAGGAAGATTTTTAACTTCCTTCTACCTCGTTCAGACCCCCCAACACTGTAACTATGTCCCCCTGAAATATTTATGTGTATACATATATAAACATCCATATATATAATGGCCCGGATTCAGATAGATTTCTCTATCTTTGTGCGGGCGTAATTACGCCGCGGTAATTTTGGTCGCAAGTTCCATATTCAGAAAGGACTTGCGCCCTTAGTTACGGTGGCGTAATGTATCTCGTCCAGCGTAAGCCCGCCTAATTCAAATGGGGATGATGTGGGCGTGTTTTATTAAAATGAATCGTGACCCCACGTATTTGACATATTTTTTGAACGGTGCATGCTCGAAATTGTGCCGCAAAGCCTCATTGGTTTCGACAGTGCGCATGCTCGAAATTACGCCGCAAAGCCTCATTGGTTTCGACATGAACGTAACTTACGCAAAGCCCTATTCACAAACGACTTACGCAAACAACGTAAAATTTTCAAAATTCGATGCGTTAACGACGGCCATACTTAACATAGGATACGCCGCATATACCCCTCATATAGCAGGGGTAACTTTACGCCGGAAAAAGCCTAACGCAAACAACGTAAAAAAAATACGCCGGGCGGACGTTGGTTTCTGAATCGGCGTATCTCCCTAATTAGCATATTCATTGCGTAACTATACAGAAGCGCCACCTAGCGGCCAGCGTAAATATGCAGCCTAAGATACGACACTTACACCAGTCGGATCTTAGGGAAATCTATGTGTAACTGATTCTCTGAATCAGGTGCATAGATACGACAGCCCGCACTCAGAGATACGACGGCGTATCAGGAGATACGCCGTCGTATCTCGTTTCTGAATCCGGGCCAATGTGTCAATGTATATATATATAATGTGTGTGTATATACATGTATATATAATGTGTGTGTGTATACATATACCGTATTTATCGGCGTATACCGCGCACTATTTTGCCCTGAAAATCAGGGCAAAATCGTGGGTGCGCGATATACGCCGATACCCGCTTTCCCGCCACGAGTTTGAATACTGCGCCCGCATATAGCGAGCGCAGTACACTCGTGAATCTTCGGGCAGTCTCGGCGACTTTGTACTGACGTCCTGACGTCCTGAGCGTACAGGACGTCAGTGCGAGAGGCGCCCGAGCCTGCCCGAAGATTCACGAGTGTACTGCGCTCGCTATATGCGGGCGCAGTATTCAAAGTCGTGGCGGGAAACGAGCGGGAGGACGCCGCAGATGACGCCAGACCTCCCGAAGATGGACACCGGACCCGCCGAAGATGGACACCGGACCCACCGAAGATGGACACCGGACCCGCCGAAGATGGACACCCGACCCGCCGAAGACGGAGGCCGGACCCGCCGAAGAGGACACCCGAAGCCGCAGAAGGACGCCGGACCCGACGAGGCCGCAGATGGACGCCGCGCAAGACACCAAAACTGTAAGTACAAAAAAACAAAAAATCTTTTTTTCCCACAGGATTGGGGGCCACTTTGGGGGTGCGCGGTATACGCCAGAGCACGTTATACCGCGATAAATACGGTATATATTATGTAGGGGGACTCGTTATTTTATGAACATTAACCACGCCGTCTGTCAGTGTACTGAGCGCTGATAATTTATCACTGCTCAATAAACTGACATCTCTGTGTTTCTGTGAATTTCTGATACTGTAATCTCGTAAAGTCTCACGAGATTCCAGTATCAGGGGCCGTTCTCCACTGTTAGAAGCGTTGGTAGATCACTTCACTCCTCCAAGGGTGAAGTGATCTTCTCGGCTTCATAAACAGGCACACAGAGGAGAAAAATCTCCACCGTGAATGCCGGAGAACGAAGCAGTGAATAGATTTCACTGTTTCATAAAAAGGACACCTTAGGCCCCGTACACACGATAGAATCCATCCGCTGAAAAATCCCAGCAAATGGGTTTCAGCGGATAGATCCTATGGTGTGTACACTCCAGCGGATCTGTTTCCGCGGATATTTCTCCCCTGGGATGGATTCCAGCAGATCGAATATTCGCTGACATGCAGAAAGATCCGCTGGTCTGTATAGACTCACCGGATCCATCCGTCCGAAGGGATCCCCCGCATGCGTCGTTATGATTCGACGCATGCGTGGAATTCCTTATATGACAGCGTCGCGCACGTCGCCGCGTCATAATCGCGGCGACGGCGCGACACGTCATCGCCAGAGGATTTCGGCGCGGATTTCAATGCGATGGTGTGTACACTCCATCGCATGAAAATCCTCCGAAATCCTCGAGAGGATTTATCCGCGGAAACGGTCCGCTGGATCGTATTCGCGGATAAATTCTATCGTGTGTATGGGGCCTTAGTGCCAAATCCCACCTTTGTGTTGTGGTAAATGTGCATTACTGCAACCTATGTTACAGTAATACACGTTACAAGCATCAATGTGTTGCAGTGCCATCCATCGTCAATGGTACCCCAACACATTGACCCATCGCACTTCCAACACACATGAGTTGCAATGCAACACAACGCAGATCAACGCACTACCATGCATTGTGGTTCATCATGGCAGAAGAAATTATGTATATACTTTATTGTTATATTGTACAAAACATTTAATAAAATTAAATAAAAATAAATAGTGTGTGTAAGATTTTTTTTTTTTATTCGTTCTAAACACAATGCACCGGAACGATTTTCAACCTGTGGTCGCAGGAAAGAAAATAGGTGAATTCCCACATCAACACTGAATGTTGATGGGGGAATCCATCCCGTGGAGCTATCGTGTTCTCCTCGTGGGGAGAGCCACAGTGATTATTGCTAGAGGCTATAACCGCTGACAATGATCTCATAAAAAATCCAACAGGCTAGTTGTACCCAAGTTAATCGATCGATCGATCAGCTTGGGTGCAATCAGCCTGCCCATACATGGTTTAAATCTCAGCCAGTTCAGCAGGAACCGCTTCACCTTAAACTGAAGACTGAGTCCTCTCCCTTTTTTTTTAAGGGCCTGATCGGACCCAGAGGTAGGCGGGTGTAAATGGACAAAAGTCTGTGTACAGCTGCTTGTCCATAGGAATGAATGGAAAATCCGATCAAGTCTGCCGGAAAAACTGATTGAAACGCCCATCTGAAAGGGGGCATATTTTATAAAGATGTTGTATAATGGACCGTTTCCCACCCTCCTTTCATGTGTACCACTGCCATATCCTGTATGCCACCTGATCTGTGGGCCAGTGACACGCGGTGCTAGATGTCATCCAAGGGCCGAAAATACACTATGTGAGATGCCACCTGTGCACAGGGGCCTGTTGTGCCTGGAATAACAACACAGGGTATCTACAGAGGCAAACTAAAACCAGTCATACGTGGATTCAAATTCAGCAAGGATCAGGATCAGTGCAGCTACAACAACGGTCTTGGTATTATTCTTTTTCTGTAAGCGATTCCCTATTTGGAAAAAATGGTCCAAGTGGCTCTACAGCCTCTCGATCACTTTAACAGGTGGTGGAAGGGGGATCTCGGAACCGGAATAATTGCTCTAATCGAAATCATTGTGAAAGAGTTCCTTCCCCTCTGCTGTGACAGTACTTTTGGTTTGATTAGAAGCCATTACTGGCTTGTACAGCATCAGCGTCTAATAAATTACACACAGGTGGACTCTATTTACTAATTCGGTGACTTCTAAAGGCAATTGGTTCCATTTGTTTTTAATTAGGGGTATCAGAGCAAAGGGGGCTGAATACAAATGCACCCCACACTTTTTACTTATTTATTTGTACAATATTTGGAAAACCATTTATCATTTTCCTTTCACTTCACAATTATGTGCCACTTTGTGTTGGTCTATCACATGGGTCTTCAAACTATGGCCCTCCCATCATGCCTAGTCATGTCTGTGAATTTCAGAGTTTTACAATGCTTCATGGGATGTGTAGTTCCGCAACAGCTGGAGGGCCGTAGTTTGAGGATCCCTGGTCTATCACATTAACCACTTCCATACTGGGCACTTAAACACCCTCCTGACCAGACCAATTTTCAGCTTTCGGTGCTCTTACACTTTGAATGACAATTACTCAGTCATGCAACACTGTACCCAAATGATTTTTTTGTCCTTTTTTTTCCACAAATAGAGCTTTCTTTTGGTGGTATTTGATCACCTCTGCGTTTTTTATTTTTTGCGCTATTAATGAAAAAAGACCGAAAATTTGGAAAAAAAATGATTTTTTCTTAGTTTCTGTGATAAAATTTTGCAAATTATTAATTTTTCTTCATAAAGTTTGGCCACAATTTATACTGCTACATGTCTTTGATAAAAATAACCCAAAGTTTTTGGAAATTATTTGGTCTGTGTGAAAGTTTTAGAGTCTACAAGCTACAGTGCAAATCATAAAAAATTATCACATCTGATCACACCTGATGTACTGAAGGCCTATCTCATTTCTTGAGACCCTAACAAGCCAGGAAAGTACAGATGGCACTGATGAGGTGGCACAGATGGCACTGATGAGGCGGCACAGATGGCACTGAGGCGGCACAGATGGCACTGAGATGGGTACTGATGAGATGGGTACTGATGTGCACCGATGAGGCCTGTGTACTGGTGGACACAGATGAGGCGGCACATATGGCACTAATGAGGCGGCACATATGGCACTAATGAGGCGGCACAGATGGCACTAATGAGGCGGCACAGATGGCACTAATGAGGCGGCACAGATGGCACTAATGAGGCAGCACAGATGGCACTAATGAGGCGGCACAGATGGCACTGAGATGGGTACTGATGAGATGGGTACTGATGTGCACTGATTGACTGTGGCACAGGTGGGCACTGATGAGGTGGCACAGGTGGGCACTGATGAGGTGGCACAGGTGGGCACTGATTGCAGATGTGCACTGAGGTGGCACAGGTGGGCACGGTGGCACAGGTGGGCACGGTGGCAAAGGTGGGCATGGTGGCACAGGTGGGCACGGTGGTACTGGTGGGCACTGTGGTACTGGTAGGCACAGGTGGGCACGGTGGTACTGGTGGGCACAGTGGTACTGGTGGGCACAGGTGGGCACACGTGGTACTGGTGGGCACACTGTGGTACTGGGGGGACACTGTGGTACTGGGGGGGCACTGTGGTACTGTGGGGGGCACTGTGGTACTGTGGTGGGCACGGTTGTACTGGGGGGGCACTGTAGTACTGGGGGGCACTGTGGTACTGTGGGGGGCACTGTGGGGGGCACAGGTGGTGGCACTTGTTACTCACTTTTTTTTTTGCGCTGGTTACTTGGATTTCTCTCCCTCTCCCTCCTCACACGCGCTGTCTGTGTGAGGAGGGAGAGCCGGCAATGAGCGATGATCTCATATGTTTACATATGAGATCATCTCTCATTGGCCGCACAGATCGCGCTGTAAATAGCCGCTGTGATTGGCTATTTACCGCGATCTGTGTTAGGCTGTGTCCAAGGGACACGGCCACCACAGCAGTTCCCCGCTGCGCGCTCGGGAGCGCGCGCGCGAAACGAGCAAAGGGGCGGCCGTAAAAAGACGGCCTGTTAGGCTTCATTCACACTTGGCGGAGTCCGCCTGCTCCCGTCGGCTCAGCGGGAGATCAGTCCGCAGATCTCCGCTGAGCCGACAATGACAAGCTCCTCTCTGCTCACTGAGCGGGGAGGGGCTTGTCGGGCACCGCTGTGTCCCTATGGAGCGATCTGATGAAAACGGACAGCATGTCCGTTTTCATCAGATCTTACCCGATCTGATCCGCATGGACGGATGGGGACGTGGCCCCCATACGTCTGTTTTTAGCGGGTCGGATGTCAGCGGACATGTCTCCGCTGACATCCGACGCTCCATAGCGATGCATGGAGCGGCCGTTCAGGTCCGCCGACAGACGGACCCGAACGGCCAAGTGAGAATGAGGCCTTAGAGATTGGGAGCCGCGCTGTGGCCGTACAAAGTCGTACGGCCGTCAGCTAGTGGTTAAAACCCATGAAAATACATTTACGTTTTTGGTTGTAACATGACAAAATTTGGAAAATTTCAAGGTGTATGAAAACTTTTTCAAGGCACTGTATATCTGGCAGTTGCCTTGTGAGCGTCTAACCTGAGCAATGTAGCTGTTATGGAAATGTAGCCCCATAAGGGCTGATATACAATTAGGTCCATAGCTGCCACTGGCATCCTAGCAACTACAAGCCTGGTTCTGGAAGCTGCCACATTCAGGTGCAAAGTACAAGTACAAAATGCCCCACTCCGAGCACTGGAGGCTCTTTGTATGCCAGCTCAGTGTTGGTCTCAATTACTGCCAGTTTGCTAATCTGCGAACTGATGGAAATCGTTTAAAGGGGTTGTAAAGGTACATTTTTTTTTCCCTAAATAGCTTCCTTTACCTTAGTGCAGTCCTATTTCACTTACCTCATCCTTTGATTTTGCTTTTAAATGTCCTTATTTCTTCTGAGAAATCCTCACTTCCTGTCCTAACACACAGTTGCTTTCTCTATCTGCAACGTAGAGAGCGTCCTGACTCTCCTGTTGTCCAAGGGAGGGTGCGAGCACGACACTCCACACCAGGGAGAAAGCCTTGCATTACGGTGTTGGGTTACAGACAGAAGAACAGGAAGTGAGGATTTCTCAGAAGAAATAAGGACATTTAAAAGCAAAATGGAAGGATGAGGTAAGTGAAGGAAGACTACATTGATGCCGCGTACACACAATCACTTTATGTGATGAAAAAAACATTTTCTGTGAAGTAAAAAACAATGTTTTTGAAACTTCAATTTTCAAAAACGACATTGCCTACACACCATCGTTTTTTCACAATGCTCTAGCAAAGCGAGGTTACGTTCACCACTTTTTTCCATTGAAGCTCGCTTCATAACTAGCTTCTGGGCATGAGCGGGTGTAAAAACTTTGTTTTAAACGTCGTTTTTTGCTACACACGGTCAATTTTTGTGAAACAAAAAACAACGTTTTGAAAAACGACACATAAAATTGAAGCATGCTTCAATTTTTTTTTTGTCGTTTTTCACAAGACATAAAACTACGTTTTCCCCCACACACGGTCATTTAAATTTACGTTTTTAAAAATGTCGTTTTTTTCATCACATAAAGTGATGGTGTGTATGCAGCATAAGGTAAAGGAAGATATTTAGGGAAAAAAAATTGTACCTTTACAATCCCTTTAAGGCTAGGGCGTTTTAAAGGGACCTATCACCTGAAAAGTGTCATAAATGCTTTATTGAATTCCCCAGAATGTGTTGTCAACTCAATCAGGAAAATAGGGGTACACTGGATTTCTGGCAGATCATCAAGTATTTTTTTGTACTTGCAATGTATGTTAAGGAATATAATTTAGGGGAATGTGCATGTATTGCAGAGATGTTTTTTTTTGTTTTTTGCATATAATTTAACTCAAATAGCTGGATTCAGAGACGTTTACGCCGTCGTAAATTTAAGCGTATTCTGGAAACCAGATACGCTTAAATTAGGCTAAGATACAAGCGGCGTAAGTCTCCTACGCCGTCGTATCTTAGGGTGCATATTTACGCTGGCCGCTAGGTGGCGCTTCCGTTGAGTTTGGCGTAGAATATGCAAATGAGTTAGATACGCCGATTCAGAAACGTATGCGCCCGGCGCATTTTTTTCCGTCGTTTAAGTAAGGCTTTTTCCGGCGTAAAGGTAATAAATGATGGTGACTGCGCTGTGTGAGGAAGTGGAAAGAGCAGATGCACAGGGAAGTGAATAGCAAAAACCCACCACTGAGTAATCGCTAAAACCAGTGAGGGTGGGAGGTCTGTGGGTCAGTAATGGTGAACAGCAATAAGCATAAATTAAATATTAACATACACTATAATTAAATTAAATAGTGAACATCACAAACATGAAAAGCATGTAAATCCAAACAGCTTAGTTGATGTGAATGGTGCCAGAAAGTTCAAATTAAACACAATCCAGGTGGAGTCCCAGAAGTCCCAGAAGAGGGAAGATGTGGGACCGTAATAAGGTAAAAAAGTCAAATAACACAAATAAAGTCTTAAAACCCACCACTGAGTAATCGCTAAAACCAGTGGGGGTGGGAGGTCTCCAGGCCATAGCACGGACAGCCTAAAACCAATTAAACACTGTATGTTCACAGGCTCAGCAGGGTAGAGGTGACATCAAAATCTCCACATCAAATGGTCATGTTGAAAGTGAAAGACAAGGGCAGATATGGCATAATACTGTGACTGCAGGTATGGAAGATAATAAATCACATGCACGTGCACTCACATGGAGGCCTATAGCAGTGGGCCTATCTCCTACGAACGGCGAGTTCGTGCGATCCGTCTTGATAGGTGCACTTCCTCTATCTTTCGTTACCACCTAGGCATCCACTGGGTGTTGGGTGCTCGGAGGGGTATGTAAACAAAAAACAAGAGGAAGGCAATGGTGCAGCTCCGCATAAAAGGTTTAATATAAAAGAAAGGGTAAAAAAACTCACATTTCCAGTGGTAAGGTGTTTCCAAACAAAACGAGCGCCGTGCTCGTGTTCCTCCCGTTAGGATGTGTGGGGTCTGGTACTTCCTGTCCCTACGCGTGGCGTCACATCACATGACTTTATCAGGTCACATCAAGTCATGTGATGTGACGCCACGCGTAGGGACAGGAAGTACCAGACCCCACACATCCTAACGGGAGGAACACGAGCACGGCGCTCGTTTTGTTTGGAAACACCTTACCACTGGAAATGTGAGTTTTTTTACCCTTTCTTTTATATTAAACCTTTTATGCGGAGCTGCACCATTGCCTTCCTCTTGTTTTTTGTTTACATACCCCTCCGAGCACCCAACACCCAGTGGATGCCTAGGTGGTAACGAAAGATAGAGGAAGTGCACCTATCAAGACGGATCGCACGAACTCGCCGTTCGTAGGAGATAGGCCCACTGCTATAGGCCTCCATGTGAGTGCACGTGCATGTGATATATTATCTTCCATACCTGCAGTCACAGTATTATGCCATATCTGCCCTTGTCTTTCACTTTCAACATGACCATTTGATGTGGAGATTTTGATGTCACCTCTACCCTGCTGAGCCTGTGAACATACAGTGTTTAATTGGTTTTAGGCTGTCCGTGCTATGGCCTGGAGACCTCCCACCCCCACTGGTTTTAGCGATTACTCAGTGGTGGGTTTTAAGACTTTATTTGTGTTATTTGACTTTTTTACCTTATTACGGTCCCACATTTTCCCTCTTCTGGGACTTCTGGGACTCCACCTGGATTGTGTTTAATTTGAACTTTCTGGCACCATTCACATCAACTAAGCTGTTTGGATTTACATGCTTTTCATGTTTGTGATGTTCACTATTTAATTTAATTATAGTGTATGTTAATATTTAATTTATGCTTATTGCTGTTCACCATTACTGACCCACAGACCTCCCACCCTCACTGGTTTTAGCGATTACTCAGTGGTGGGTTTTTGCTATTCACTTCCCTGTGCATCTGCTCTTTCCACTTCCTCACACAGCGCAGTCACCATCATTTATTTCATTCACATATTTCTGGCCAGGACCGGTTCCAGGTAACTGCAGCAGTGCCCCCCCCCCCCATAGTATTTAGCACCGATAGCGCGAGAGCCCTTCCAATTTATCGGCGTAAAGGTAGTCGAACAAATAGCTGGCCTAGCCAATGTTAAGAATGGCCGTCGTTCCCGCGTCGAAATTTAAAAATTTTACGTCGTTTGCATAAGTCGTCCGTGAATAGGGCTGGACGTAATTTACGTTCACGTCGAAATCAATACGTCCTTGCGGCGTACTTTGGAACAATGCACACTGGGATATGTCCACGGACGGCGCATGCGCCGTTCGTTAAAAACGTCAATCACGTCGGGTCACGAGTCATTTACATAAAACACGCCCCCCCTGTTCCTCATTTGAATTAGGCGCGCTTAGGCCGGCCCATTTACGCTATGCCGCCGTAACTTAGGAGGCAAGTGCTTTGTGAATACAGCACTTGCCTCTCTGACTTACGGCGGCGTAGCGTATATGCGATACGCTACGCCGCCTCAAAATTAAGCCAGTGTATCTGAATCTAGCTAATAATCTTTTATTTGTCTGGCACCCTTCAATTTACAGAAAGGTGCTACTGAGTCATACCTTGAAATAAAATATTACCTGCAGAGCCACCTGCTGGTGGAACTCTATCATAGAAAATAAATGCATGGAGAATTGTCTTCTTATCTTCTTCTTACGACACTCCTCCAGATCTGTAATGCATTAGCTTTAGATGTGTTGCTGCAACAAAAAGGGACCTAGGGATAAACCATCTGACAATACATTCAGGATTGGTCTTCACTCAGAGTGCACATGAGAAAGGGTCTTGCTATGCCTGAGTGTGTAAAACTCTTTCATTGCTGTGTCTGGAAAATGACCTTATAGTATTGTATAAGCAACTAAGTATTTGGCATTTAGCACAGTAGAGTAGGGACTGACCAAAGATAGATCATTTTGACACAGTTGGCAAACTTGAACATGTATTGCGACATATGTGAACAAAGAATCCCTGTCTTTTTACAAGCATTTGCTAGAAATAAGTTTGTAGCAGTGTGTAAATGGTTAATTCAGAATCTTTAGTGTTTGCATGTGGTCAAATCCCTTTACCACCTCATATGTTATATACAGAGCTTTTTTTTCTCAGAAAATAGGTGCAGGAACTCAACCACGACCCCGTTCAGATTTAAAAAATGGTACAAGGGTCTTAAAGGGGCATTAAATACCAGGATTGCATTACATACATAGTGCAGAGTTCAGGGGGGTTACACACAGAGTGTAGAGCTGTCACTTGTAAACACAGAAACCAGACTTCTGTGTTTACAAGTGATTGTGGTGAGCAGGCACCAAAGGGTCTGAGCCAGAGGTGGTGGAACTGAGTTCCCCCAAGTTCCCCCTGAAAAAAAAGCCCTGGTTATATATGGGCTATTTGGATTTTAACATAGCTATCTTCCCATTTTTATTGCATAGAGCAGATCGGTGACGTGACCAAGCATAGGTCTGTAGCTCTCCCCTAAATGGTCTGTCTGGACCATATTGGCACTATATGTCCACTAAGGTATTACTATTCTATAAGCAAGTGGGTAGTTGGCAAATTGCACAGAAGAGTAGGAACTGGCAAGAGAAGGATGACTTTGACGTTTGCCAACTTGAACATATATTGCAATATTGGAAAGAAAAAAAATGTATTGCAACATACTTTATGTGAACCAAGAATCCTTGTTTTTATGCAACACTTTGTTAGGAATATGTAATGCCGCATACACACGGCCGCTTTTCGGCATGAAAAAAAAAAAAGTTTTTCAGCATGTCCAAAAAACAAAGTTTTTCCAACTTCATCATTAAAAATCTAAAAATATTTAAAAACAACATATGTGGAGCCATATATGATATATTTTTTGTATAGTGTAGAAGGATATTACAATCTACAACAACATAGTGTTTGCTTCCATCCAAACATTTCATCATGTTTGATTTTTGTTTTTGTTTTTTACATTTTATTTTGGATATGTTTTATAGCAGAAAGTAAAAAATATAGGTTTTTTTTTCAAACTTTTTTGTTTATAGCGCAAAAAAACAAACAAACCCAGAGGTGATAAAATACCACCAAAAGAATGCTCTATTTGTGAGAAAGAAAATGATACAAATTATATTTGTGTACAGTGTGCATGACCGTGCAATTGTCAGTTAACCACTTAAGACCCGGACCTTTAGGCAGCTTAAGGACCCGGTCAGTTTTTGCGATTCGGCACTGCGCTGCTTTAACTGACAATTACGCGGTCGTGCGATGTGGCTCCCAAACAAAATTGGCGTCCTTTTTTTCCCACAAATAGAGATTTCTTTTGGTGGTATTTGATCACCTCTGCGGTTTTTATTTTTTGCGCTATAAACAAAAATAGAGCGACAATTTTGAAAAAAATGCAATATTTTTTACTTTTTTCTATAATAAATATCCCCCAAAAATAAATAAAACATCATTTTTTTTCCTCAGTTTAGGCCGATACGTATTCTTCTACCTATTTTTGGTAAAACAAAATCGCAATATGCGTTTATCGATTGATTTGCGCAAAATTTATAGCGTTTACAAAAAAGGGGATAGTTTTATTGCATTTTTATAAATTATTATTTTTTTACTACTAATGGCGGCGATCAGCGATTTTTTTCGTGACTGCGACATTATGGCGGACACTTCGGACAATTTTGACACATTTTTGGGACCATTGTCATTTTCACAGCAAAAAATGCATTTAAAATGCATTGTTTACTGTGAAAATGACAGTTGCAGTTTGGGAGTTAACCACAAGGGGGCGCTGAAGGGGTTATGTGTTACCTCATGTGTGTTTACAACTGTAGGGGGGTGTGGCTGTAGGTGTGACGTCATCGATTGTGATTCCCTATAAAAGGGAACACACGTTCGATGACATCGCCACAGTGAAGAACGGGGAAGCTGTGTTTACACACAGCTCTCCCTGTTCTTCAGCTCTGGGGACTGATCGCGGGACTCCAGTAGCGATCGGGTCCACGGTGTCACGCGGCCACGGTCATGGAGCTTCGGACCGGGTCGCGACCCCACGGCTAGGCTTAAAGAGCCACGTACGTGGATGTGCCCAGCTGTGCCATTCTGCAGTAGGGGGTCCTTAAGTGGTTAAAGTAACGCAGTACTGTAAAGCAAAAAATGGCCTGGCAATGAAGGGGAGTAAATCTCCCCATGTCTATAAAACTAACACTATACCTTCTCTTTAACCACTTAAGGACCGGAAGTATTTGCCCCCTTAATGACCAGGTCATTTTTTGCGATACGGCACTGCGTCACATTAACTGACGATTCGGTACCAAACAAAATTAACGCCTTTTTTTCCCCACAAATAGAGCTTTTTTTGGTGGTATTTGATCACCTCTTTTTATTTTTTGCGCTATAAACAAAAAAAATATATTTTTTACTTGTTTGCTATTATAAATATCCCAAAAAAACTAAACTTCCTCAGTTTAGTCCAATATGTACCGTATTTTCCGGCGTATAAGACGACCCGGCGTATAAGACGACCCCCTAATTTTCCAGGAAAATTTTTGATTTTGGGATATACTCACTGTATAAGACTACCCCCTTCTTACTGTCTTTCTGGAAGCTGAGGGGTAGCCAGAACTGCTGACAGAAACAGGCTTTTTCAAATCTCACTGTGCCATTACATTACATGCCCAGACTGTGCCATTACATTACATGCCCAGACTGTGCCACTGTGCCATTACATGCCCCCACATTGCCATTGTGCCATTACATGCCCCCACATTGCCATTGTGCCTTTACATGCCCCCACATTGCCATCACTTGCCCCTCACATTGCCATTGTGCCATTACATGCCCCCACATTGCCATCACTTGCCCCCACTGTGCCTGAACTTGTTGCCCCCCCCCCCCAGTGCAATAACACTCACTTTTTTTTCCCAGCGCTGACAGTCTCCCATGCTGCGATCGCGATCGTGAATGATTTCCGCGCCTTCACTGCAGAGTGTTCTGTGATAGGAGGAACAAAAATCTTCCCAGCAGCGCCTCTGTTATGTTTTCCGCCTATCACGGACGTCTTCTCATCTCGTCCGAGGATGAGAAGGCATCTGTGATAGGAGGAACAAAGAACAGAGGCGCTGCTGGGAAGATTTGTGTTCCTCCTATCACAGAACACTCTGCAGGGAAGGCGCGGCTTTGAAATCATTCACGATCGCGATCGCAGAATGTCAGCGCTGGGGAAAAAAAGTGAGTACTGAGACCGTACCCGGCGTATAAGACGACCCCCGACTTTGGATGCATTTTTTTGCATCCAGAAAGTCGTCTTATACGCCGGAAAATACGGTATTCTTCTACATATTCTTGATAAAAAAAAAAAAAAAAATGCAATAAGCATATATTGATTGGTTTACACAAAATATATAGAGCCGGATTCACATACATTCAGGGGACTAATCCTTCCTTCCTCCATTTATCTAGGCTACTCTGGCTATGAACCTCCAGCTCCAGGTGCATCTGTTTGCACTTTGCATCTATGCACTATGTTAGTGCCCTTGCTTTCTCTCAACTACCATGTTGTCTAAATACCAGCTCCGGCTGGGTCCCTTTCCCGGGGACCCCGTAACTCTGTCACTTACCAGTACAGGTATCTTCCCTGACACTTTGTTTATCAGCACCGAACCCCCCCCGCCCCCCTCCCCCTTTCCCTGTCCCCTTTTTTCCCTGCCCCCCTCCCCCTTTTCCTTCTCTCTCCCTCGCTTTCTAGACCCTTTCCCACAAGCCCCCTCTTTCCCTCCCTCCCCCCTTTCCCCCTCCCCCTTTTTCCCTTTCCCCCCCTCTCCCCCTACCTACCCCACCCCTTTTTCCCCCCAATTGTCCCACTTTGCACTTCTATTGCCCTCACTAATTATCCTTTAACTTTTTAATTTTTTTTATCACTATTTGGTGCACCTCCCCCTGGAGCTCCTTTGTCAATTGCCATACATATCTGTTTACGGTTTTCTTATACCCTTATTTTTTATTTATTACCTTACATAGATTTTAGTCCATTCACCCATACGTCCCCCTCACCTGGTCCCTTCTGCCCCTGTGGATGATGGGGGTCGTAGGTAAGCAGCTCAACTCTTGTTCTTTCCCAATTATTACGTTTTCTAGTCAGGCTTGATTGTCTATCTTTAAGCCTGTTAATTGTTCAGTTTTTGATTGTTTGTCAATTTATTTCAGATTGTTCACCTGACGAAGCGGCTACAAGCCGCGAAACTAGTAGAGACACCCTCAGTGACCCCTATTCCCACTGTGACCTTCCCCCTCTTGGGGGTTGAATACTGTGGTGACACATATGGATTGTCTGTATGCTTTATGTTTATGCTAATACAATTTTATATACCTTACATGTGCATTTTATAATTGCTTACTGTACCGCAGTAGTCCAATTGCCCCCCCCTTTTTGGTTTTGGCTTGGGATCCAAATGCCTATCTCTATTCTACTCAGAATCCTGGATGATGGTACTTTTAATTAACTTTACTTTACATGTACCCTTTAGAGGCCAACTTTATATCAGAGCCGGATTCACGTAAAGCCGCGTAAAATTGTGCGGGCGTAACGTATCTGATTTACGTTACGCCTCCGCAACTTACACGGGCAAGTACTGTATTCTCAAAGCACTTGCTCCGTAAGTTGCATCGGCGTAGTGTAAATCGGCCGGCGTAAGCCCGCTTAATTCAAATTTGGATCAGGGGGGCGTGTTTTATGTAAAACTACTGTGACCCGACGTGATTGAAGTTTTTGCGGAACGGCGCATGTGCCGTCCGTGGAATTTCCCAGTGTGCATTGCTCCAAAGTACGCCGCAAAAACGTCATTGGTTTCGACGTGAACGTAAATGACGTCCAGCCCCATTCATGGACGACTTACGCAAACGATGTAACTTTTTCAAATTTTGACGCGGGAACGACGGCCATACTTAACATTGTTGGGCCACACTTATGCCTCATATAGCAGGGGCAACTATACGCCGGGAAAAGCCTAACGTAAACGTTGTAACTTTACTGCGTCGGCCACGCGTACGTTCGGGAATTCGCGTATCTAGCTAATTTGCATACTCGACGTGGAATTCGACGGAAGCGCCACCTAGTGGTAAAAATAAAATGCAGTTAAGATCCGACGGCGTAAGAGACTTACGCCTGTCGGATCTAGTGGATATCTATGCGTAACTGATTCTAAGAATCAGGCGCATAGATACGACGGGTCGGATTCGGACTTACGCCGGCGTACATGGCGCTGCGCCGTCGTAAGTCCTTTCAGAATCTGGCCCATAGCGTCTACAAAATAGGGAATAGATTTATGACATTTTTATTATTTATTTATTTATTTATTTATTTACTAGTAATGGCGGTGATCTGCAATTTTTAGCGGGACTGCGACATTGCGACAGACATATCGGACAATGTTGACACATTTTTGGGACCATTGACATAGTAGTGATCGTTGCTATAAAAATGCACTGATTACTGTGTAAATGTCACTGGCAGGGAAGGGGTTAACACTAGGGGGGCGATCAAGGGGTTAAATGTGTTCCCTCAGTATGTTCTAACTGTGGGGGGATAGGATGATCGGTCTCTCCTCCCCTGTCAGAACAGATATTTGTGTGTTTACACACACAAATCTCCATTCTGGCTCTCGTACCAGCAATCGCGGGTGCCCAGCGGACATCACGCCCACATGCATCGGGTCCCCCACCGTGCACCGGGCGCTCGCGCCTGCTATGGCTCTTAAGGAAGCTGCCGTTCAGCTATGGCAAATTGCAGGAACGTGCCAACCTGCCACCTTTTAATGACTGCTGCTGGTCGGCAAGTGGTTAAGGATGACCATACACACTACAATCTGACTGTATAATCCCTGTACATACTGATTTACATTTACTACAATTATATAATATGAGGACATATCTATACAACTCAATCAATTTTCTTTCACCCAAACAGGGCCTTAAATTACATATTTGTTGGTAGATCCAAAAGAAAAGAAACAATCAGATTGTATAGATCAGGGGTCTCCAAACTTTTCAAATAAAGGGCCAGTTTATTGTCCTTGAGACATTAGGAGGGCCATGTTGTGGCCAGCGGGGAAAGAAAATGTATCGGACCCAGCACCAGTGAAAATAAATATGTCCTCAAGGCTGGTGGTCAGTAGGAGAAGGAGTCATGCCCCTATTAGTAGGAGGAATAGTATCCCATCATTGGTATCAGTGGAAGAAATAGTGCCCCCCAAGGACGGACTGACAATTCATGGGGCCCCTGGGCAATAGAAGATTATGGGGCCCCCGGGCTTACAAATGGCCACCACGCCAGGAGGCAGTGCAGAGGTGGGGCAGCTAAAATCTTGTGATTTTCACATCAAAAGCATGTGAGTATCGGACATATCAGGGACAGATGTAAAAAAACACAGATGTTTACATACCGACCCTGGTTTTACTGAGCCTGGCTACCCTGATGGGGCCCCCTAGTGGCATGGGGCCCTCGGCCAGTGCCCGAGTGCTCGAATGGTCAGTCCGCCCCTGGTGCCCCCTTGTTGGTGTCAGTGGGAGGAATAGTGCCTCAAATCGGTGGAAGGAATAGTGTCCCAAGGGCCAAATAAAGGCTAGCAAAGGGCCACATCTGGCCCTCGGCCCACAGTTTAAAGACCCCTGGTATAGAGTATTTGGAAAATAAAATATTAAAAATCTCCAGCCCAAGAGGACCATGATTTCAGCATTCCTGGCTCATCTCCAACCTATGTGTCCATTCCTGAGCCTCTCTCCAGGTCCCTATCTACATATCCTAAATGTTACAATAGCTTACTGTACTGTCTTTTCTGCATTTGGAAAAAAACGCGGGTATTCCTTTGTTGCTGTATGTATACTTTTATAGTTGTTGGATTTAGTTCTCTGCCATGGATGACAAAGGAGCCTAATGTGTTTTGAAAGCTGCCATTTCACATCTATTGCATTAAAATATATGATAATGCTACCACACAAAATTCATGCTAGTGAGCACTACTCTGACATACAAGCAGTGCTGCCGATTTTTCTTTTTTTACCAGTCATGTGACCCAGTGCAGCGGTGTCTGGGGGTCACTTCTTTTTCCTGCCCCCAGACTTAACCCAGCGCTTTCAGCACTCCCTATAGGCTGACATTGTCTGTGGGCTGATGTACCCACACTAGGAGGAATGGGTGACAACGCTGCAGGAATTTTAGCAGCATTTCAGCAGAGTTGTCAGCCCTCTGCAGGAAATGGCACAAGGTGCTTAAAACTGGCAGGATTACCAGGTTGAAACAAGTGGAAGTATGAGAACATGGAAAAAAAAATGCTCTGATTTTTTACAGCAGCTGTTTTTGGCTTCAGACGTTTTTTTTTTCTCTACAGTCAATAAACTCCCCATCATGTTATCCTATGTATCCATGCACACATAGGCTGTCATCAGGAGTTTTTGAGTGGGGCGTTTTTTGGCTTTAAAAAGAATACAAAGTTTTTCAGCTTTTTTTTTTAGCTATAAAACCACTCTAACTTAAAAAACGCAGTTAAACGCTCAAAAACACGGCTCACCAGTGTGTTTTAATGTGGTTGATCCATTGAAGAAACAAAAAACATTAAAAACTTTGAAGAACTCACTGCAAAGCTACTGGCGTTTTTATATCGTTATTTTAATGTCCAGTGTGCATGAGGCCTTAAAGTGGAGGTTCACCCTAAAAAAAAATTCTAACAATACATTGAGAAGACTGATTACACTGCGGGTATGCTGTTTTTTTTTATTTTTTTTCGTACATACCTCGATATCGCCGTTTCATCCCTCGGATTCCGGGTATGATTCTTGCTGGACTGGGCGTTCCTAGTTGATTGACGTTCCTCCAACCGGCGCATACTGCGCATCACGACTTACCGATAGAAGCCGAACGTCATTGCGCAGGTGCCGTATAGAGTCGGCTCTATACGGCGCCTGCGCAGCGACGTTCGGCTTCTTTCGGAAAGTCGTGACGCGCAGTATGCGTCGGTTGGAGGAATGTCAATCAACTAGGAATGCCCAGACCTGCAAGAATCATACCCGGAAGCCGAGGGATGAAATGGCGATAACGAGGTATGTACGAAAAAAAAACAAAAAAAAACAGCATACCCGCAGTGTAATCAGTCTTCTCAATGTATTGTTAGAATTTTTTTTAGGGTGAACCTCCACTTTAAGGTTTACATACATTTTAAAGCGGAGTTTCACCCTAAAAACATGTATATACCATTACATTCAGCATACTTCCGACATGTACAGTATGCTGTTTTTTTTTTTTTCGCTGTACATACCGTATTATTGTTCTTTTCGACCCGTCTTCCGGGTTCTCACTCCCGTGGGAGTAGGCGTTCCTATGTAGCGGCGCAATGTCACCTGGGACTTAGCCCACATGATTGCCGTGCTTCCCCCCGGCGGATAAGGCGCGTCATGAGTTCCGAAAATAGCCGAACTGGGAGTCGGCGCTATACGGCACCTGCGCACAGACTAGGAGCCGTGTAGAGCTGACTGCGCAGGCGCCGTATAGAGCGTCGTATCTTTAGTTTGAATCCTCAAACCAAGATACGACAGCTTCTGGCGTCGATCCGACAGGCGTACGGCTTCGTACGCCTTTGGATCGTAGGTGCAATACTTCGGCGCCCGCTGGGTGGAGTTCACGTCGTTTTCCGCGTCGGGTATGCCAATTAGCTTTTTCTGGCGATCCACGAAGGTACGCGCGGCCGTCACATTCAATTACGTCGTCGCTAGTCGGCTTTTCCCGGCGTATAGTTAAAGCTGCTGTTTTGTGGCGTGTAGATAGACTTGCCATGTTAAAGTATGGCCGTCGTTCCCGCGTCAAATTTTTTATTTTATTTTTTTTTGCGTAAGTCGTCCGTGAATAGTAAAGGACGTAACGCACGTCAAAGTTCAAAAAATGACATCGGTGCGACGTCATTTTGAGCAAAGCACGGCGGGAAATTTCAAAACGGAGCATGCGCATTTCAATCGGCGCGGGGACGCGCTTCATTTAAATGAATCACGCCCCCTACCCGCCCAATTTAAAATACGCGCCGAGAAATACACTACGCCGCCGTAACTTACGGCGCGAAATCTTCCTGGATTCGAAATTCCGCCAGGTAAGATACGGCGGCATAGCGTATCTCTGATACGCTGCGCCAGGGCAATTCTTTATGAATCTGGCCCAAAGTCTTCCTAAATTTAGGCCAATATGTATTCTGCTACATATTTTTGGGTAAAAAAAAATCACAATATGCGTATATTGATTGATTTGCGCAAAAGTTTTCCGGCATTGGCCGCCACCTGCTGAAGAGCATATGCTGTGATTAATCACAGCAGAAGTGGTGCGCCGGCGGCGCACGCACCACCTACCCTGAAGTGCAGAATCATGTATATATACGCGATTCTGCACAAAACAGTAAACAGTAACTCTGCTATAGGCGGTCGGCAAGTGGTTAAATAAAGATTCAGCACAGTTTTTAAGAAGGAGACTAGTTTCGCTTTAACACAGTAAAACATTCTGCTGCAAAGAGTATATGATTAGTAAACATTACTTGTATTCCTCTTATTGCCGATATACACCTTTCATATTGCATGCATCAAAAACTGTAGTAAAACCTTCATCCTGTATTTTAGCATGTTCTATCACTTATATCACATGTGCATAATAAACTTCAGTCATGCTGCCATCTGCTGCCTTAAAGCAGACTAGCAATCTTGTCATTATGTCATTAAAGTTTCAAAGAAATCTGCATATATTATAGGCTGCGCTACTGCATCGTTGCCAAGTATCCCTAAATCCCAGAGCTAGTCCTAGGCTCAGAGCTTCTGTCTCTGGGTTTTCATACTGACTGACTGTAATGTAAAATGTTCTCTGCATGTCAGTTTATATTCTTATCATAAAAACAAAAAGAGAATGCAGCGCTAATAAGTGACGAATCAACAATATAGGTGAGTAATTGGTGATGTTAGCAGAAAAGAATCAATAATAAAAATGATCATTCCAAAGAATAAACAATTTAAGAAATAAATAAAAAGAGAAAATCACCAAGTTGCAAATAGTCCAGAAATTAGTGAATGATTGCACTTAATTTTCTCTTAATTGTCCCACAAGTGAAAATGTGAAAAAACTAAAAAAGAAAAGATGACACAGAAAATCCATATAAAAAAGATCCATAAAGGTTTCCAAGACAGTGAAGATAGGGTGATGAGAGATGAAATTCCACACTGCACCCGTGCTTATAAAAATGCCTCCTTACCGCAATTAAAGACTGTATCTCACCAGTCTCATAAAGCCTATGGGAATTGAGGTATCCCACAACCCATCCACCTGGATGATCAGAGGGCTCAGCATAGGATCCGAACGGAACCTGCCTGCTCCGCACTGCCGCTGCTGCTGGGGGCGTCCCGGGAGATGCCGGACACATACACGTGAGGAAGCTGAGTTCAGCACTTCTCACGTGTATGTGTCCGGCATCTCCCGGGACGCCCCCAGCAGCAGCGGCAGTGCGGAGCAGGCAGGTTCCGTTCGGATCCTATGCTGAGCCCTCTGATCATCCAGGTGGATGGGTTGTGGGATACCTCAATTCCCATAGGCTTTATGAGACTGGTGAGATACAGTCTTTAATTGCGGTAAGGAGGCATTTTTATAAGCACGGGTGCAGTGTGGAATTTCATCTCTCATCACCCTATCTTCACTGTCTTGGAAACCTTTATGGATCTTTTTTATATGGATTTTCTGTGTCATCTTTTCTTTTTTAGTTTTTTCACATTTTCACTTGTGGGACAATTAAGAGAAAATTAAGTGCAATCATTCACTAATTTCTGGACTATTTGCAACTTGGTGATTTTCTCTTTTTATTTATTTCTTAAATTGTTTATTCTTTGGAATGATCATTTTTATTATTGATTCTTTTCTGCTAACATCACCAATTACTCACCTATATTGTTGATTCGTCACTTATTAGCGCTGCATTCTCTTTTTGTTTTTATGTTTGTAAGATTGTGGTACACAATTTAATGCTAGCAGCTCTTCATTAATATAACTATTAATTTTTATTGTTACACTTTTTAATCACTCAAATTAATTCAGCGCAGCGCCAACCTTAGGGTTTTTTGTTTTGTTTCACTTATATTCTTATCATGTAATTCTATCTTGGGTGTTTACATTTATACTTGTTAATTAGAAGTAATGGATACTGTAAGTCAGTTCAAACAAGTATCAAATCCAGTAATTATGGGATGCACATGCCTCATAAAGTAAACAAAAATTTCCTCCCCCTGAGCCAACTCCTTAATTTGTGTCTCACACGCTCCCCTCCCAGACACTGCAGCTCACAGCGGCAGGGTTTCAGCATTCAGAGGCAGTGCAGTTCCTCCAGAAAGCAGTGGGCAGGACTAGGTGTGACCAAGTGCTGCTTGACAAGATGACAGCTGGTATATCAGTGGCAATGCTAAAAATCATCCCCCCTCAAACATTTTTTCAGCACTCTGTAGTACAAGCAGGCAGTGGCATCTGGTTCTCACATTTTTTTGGGGGGGCGAAACCAAGCTGAAAAACATCAACTGTAGCCTCACTGTGCCCCTCAAATGCAGCTACTGTGCCCATCATTTGCAGCCACTGTGCCCATCATTTGCAGCCACTGTGCCCATCAAGCGCAGCCACTGTGCCCATCAATCGCAGCCACTGTGCCAGTAAAATGCAGCCACTGTGCCCATGAATCACAGCCACTGTGCCAGCAATTGCAGCTACGGTGCCCATCAGTTGCAGCTACTGTGTCCATCAATTGCAACTACTGTGCCCATCAATTGTAGCCACAGTGCCCATCAAACTCGGCCACTATGCCCATCAAACGCAGCCACTGGGCCATCAAACACAGCCACTGTGCCCATCAAATGCCACTACTGTGCCCAACAAAATGGTCCACTGTGACCCCCCATCCGCCTGCTCGCCATCTGCCTGGCACTTCGGTGTGGCAGCGGGTGACAGCGGTGAGCTGTGTCCTCCATGCGTCTCCTCTGCTCCTCTCTTCCTAATAGGCGTCCAATCACAGCGCCTGTCGTTTTAGCCAATCAGGTGACCGGTAACACACCCACGCTTCCTAATTTGCAGAGAGGCGGCTCAGTGTTAGAAAAGCGAATATTAATTTTGCTTTCCCCATGACTCAGAATCAATAAACGTCAGTGGAGCACTGGATGAAAGATACAAGGGTCTGTCGGGAGGCCAGAAACTCATTGACCTTTTATACACACACTAATTACAAGCAAACAGATCACAGGTGAGGATGGTTACCTTTAATAGCCATTCAACCCCTTTGTGCCAACTTGTGTGCATGTTATCAGGCCAAAATCACCAAGGTATGTAAACTTTTGATCAGGGTCATTTGGGTAGTTTCTGTTGCCATTACGATTAAAAAGAGTAAACACAGTTGATTGATAATAAATGGCTTCAGCCAAACACTAACCATGAGTGATAGAAAAGTTTTTGTGTTTATCATTCATATTCTCAGAAAAATGGCCAAGAAATAATAAAAATTACATAAATCTATCCCTTATTTTGTAGACGCTAGAACTTTTGTGCAAACAAATCAATATACACTTATTGAAAAAATGAAAAAGAAAAGTGCAGCGCCAATTGAAACAAGTATGCCCTGCTGGGCAATACCAAATAATGTGTTCGTGGGTAAGTCAGAAAAACGCACCCAACCGCAATATGTGCACAATGTGACTATATTGTGAGAAAGTAAATCACACGAAATGTCTAATATACCCTCACAGACCTGGATGGTCAGTGGGTATGAATTCTTCACAAGCTATAAAATTAAAAATACTGTGAATGTACAGGTGCAACAACCTAACAAAAAATAAAAATATATATATGACCTGAAAAGACTGAAAAAGTCCAACAGGATCTACAAAAATAGTAATCAAGTGATTATTCTGTGAAATGAAATTCTATAATTCTATGGAAAACAAAGTGCATAGTCCCATTGAATACACAGGGGTATTCCTATAATTCCAAAGGTGTAAAAAACACGGTCTCCTTTCTGATATGCGGTGTCTCATCCCCAGGTGGATAATCTTTATAGTAAGAGTAAATGCCCTTACCAGATGTTATAGACCCGCAGCTCACCGTACGGTGGGGGGTCCTCAAAGCTTGTGTAGGCCGATTGCCTTACCAGGGTAATCTCCCGGACGGTCCTGGCGGCGCGTTTGCAACCCGGTCGTGAGCTCCATGACCGCGCATGCGGGACCCGCGGACCTGATTGCCACAGGTGTTCCGCGATCAAGTCACAGAGCTGAAGAACGGGGAGAGGTAAGTGTAAACAAACCTTTCCCCGTTCTTCCTAGTGAGAGTGTCACTGATCGTCTGTTCCCTGTCATAGGGAACGATGATCAGTGACGTCACACGCTAAGCCACTCCAAAGACATGCTGGTAGGTAAATTGGATCTCGTCCAAATTGGCCCAGTATATATGTATTTATGTGTGTATGACTGTGTGTCCCTAGCGTGTCATGATCCTACGGGGTAAAAATGACCGCACCAGCCAAGCTGATACTGACTGGAAAAAGCGCCCAGAGGCGATTCAGTTCGCATGCGTTGCGCTATACAAGTCATTCATTCATTCATTCATTCATTCACAGCTCCCAAACACAGTAAGAATCACTCCCTTAGGTCACACTTAACCCCTTCAGCGCCCCCTACAGGTTAACCCCTTCTCTGCCAGTGTCATTTTAGCAGTAATCAGTGCATTTTTATAGCACTGATCGCTGTAAAAATGAAAATGGTGTCAAAAGTTTCCGATGTGTCCTCCATAATGTCGCAGTCAGGATAAAAATCGCTGATCGCCGCCGTTACTAGTAAAAAAAAATATATTAATACAAATGCCATAAAACTATCCCCTATTTTGTAGACGATATAACTTTTGCGCAAACCAATCGATAAATGCTTATTGCGATTTTTATTACCAAAAATTTGTAGAAGAATACGTATCAGCCTAAACTGAGAAAAAAAAGATTTTTTTATATATATATTTTTTGGGGATATTTATTATAGCAAAAAGTAAAAAGTATAGAATTTTTTTCAAAATTGTTGCTCTTTTTTTTGTTTATAGCGCAAAAAAACAAAAACCACAGAGGTGATCAAATACCACCAAAAGAAAGCTCTATTTGTGGGAAAAAAAGGACGTCAATTTTGTTTGGAAGTCACGTCGCACGACCGCGCAATTGTCAGTTAAAGCGACGAAGTCCTGAAATGCAAAAAGGGGCCTGGTCCTTTAGCAACAAAATGGTCCGGGCTGAAGTGGTTAAAGCCCATTGCACTCTTCAAAGACCACACTAATTTCAACTTCCCCCTAACTGTGATACATTTCACTGAATTGATGAGTTTTAATGAACATCCCTAATTTTACAGCAGCATTTTAAAGATGCAAAAACTCAGAATTTCACTCAGATCTACTGATGATTAACGCCATTCTAAATTTGCCTGTTCAAGGAATGATCTCTCATTTGCGAGTGATGACATAATTTCTTTGTCTCAATAACATTATGAAGAAAATGTAGGAATTCTATAGGAATTGGTACAGAGGTGTGACAAATGTAATTTACTGAGAAGTGAGCACAAGTGGATCAGGAGTGTGAAATTGGAATCTTATAGATGAAGGAGAGAGGCTTTAGGATCATGTCTAATTTACACATCTTCAAGATGAGGATTTCAAATGCAGTATTGGATTAGGTATTTCTATAGTTCATCTGTAGATAAAAGAAAGTAAAAATACATGTATGTGTTCTGTTTGGTCATACAAAGGAATATATTTTTTCTCAATTTTACATTTAAATTGGAAAAATAAAGGTGAAAACATAACTATGTTAGAAAATAGATTTGTGAAAACTGAAAATATATCAGAAAAAAAGATTCTATCAGCCTTTCCTGTTGCTCATATGCAGCTCTGCCTGCATCTAGCTTGAAACACAATTGATCTTTTAATGCAAATCAGCTAAATACATTCTAGGTGGACAAAAGGCATGCAAAGTACCTATAGATGAACAAAACACCCCCTAAGGAAGGGTTTTTCTACTGAGGTTCCGCAACACCCTGTGATGCTGCAGAGTCCCCAGGGATGCCGTGGCAAAATGACATCAGTCCAATTGTACTCATCATTTCTCCCTGAACTAAGAATTAGTGCATTAGGATAACATTTTGAGAATTACAGAATCTATTCTACTCAACTAGACGAGAATGAATCTTTTCCTTTTTTTTTTTTTTTTTTCCGCTGAAGTGTAATTATATTATTTATTATGGACAATGCTATCTACAAGGATGTGGTGCTTTTATGGGCACACAGTTTGTGCCCACATATTCCAGACTTTATAAGGGTTGGTGGGAGGAGAACCAAATCTTTGGTGATAGCAACCCTTTTAGGTAGAGAAGTAATTTCTTTGCAAGGTATAGAGAATAAATAGTATAAGTATAGATATAGGTATAGGTATAAGTATAGTATAGGTATAAGTATAAATAACTTCGTCTTTGTGGTTGATTACAATTTATAAAGTTAGGTTTCTGGAGAAGGGTTACTATGAGAAGAGTATATAAGCTGCAAACAGATATATACAACACAGGGAGGGAATTGTTGGAGGTGAGTGAGAGAGGTAGCAAGTGAGAGAAAATTGTCATGATAATACCTCAATATTATATTTCTATGGGGTACTGTATAGAATTCAATAATATCAAGAAAATTGCAGAGATATTTACCAGTGCTATAAAGACATGAGGGACGTTATCAGGGTATTAGAAGTAGCATTATCCCCCATTGGAGCTGCTGGATTTTTGGGCGGCGTGTTACCTCGTGGCTCCTCCGAATTCTCTAGGGGCAAGTGATGCGTATGTGCATAAACAGAAGTAAAGGAATGTCCATGACAGGTGCTCTTTTGCTGTGCTCTTTATTACCCAGCCGGGTAAAAACAATAAAACTTGCGGTGAGGAAAGTAAAGTTGAACGGAGGAAGGAGAAGAGCAGATTCAGGCGTAATGATAGGAAACAGTCCTGCTCCCAAACGTAACACTTCTCTGGGCCACTCCCGCCGGAGTGGGTTTAGTGTACCCAGACAGGCCTCTCTCACTGACCTGGCAGCCGTAGTATCACTCAGACAATTATAGGAATAAGTCTCTGCCACAGACCCTCCTTGGTGAACTTGAACTTGGGAGAAAGTCTCTGCCACAGACCCCTCTCAAAGAGCCTCAGAAGATACCTCTGCCACAGGTCTCCTCTGGGTAGAATTTTCTGAGATATGCCTCCTTGGTTGAGTTACTTCTGGATTTCCATCAACTTGTCGCCCAGGTACCGACTTACAGGTGATCAGTTCCCCAGTGTCCGGCTACCTGTGATCCTCGGTGGTATCGTTCAAGCCCTATTGGACCGCCAGCCTCTCAATGGAGCTCCTCAGACCAACTCCCCACCGAACAGCACACAGCTTGGGATCTTCAAAAGAGGGAACACAGTCGCTCACTGGATCTCCATCGCTGGTTCAGATGCTCCGGTCCAGCATGGCCCCGGAACCAGGAACACTGCATGGCACGCACGCCCCAGCCAGGTAGGCCATATCGCTGGGGCGCCGTTTTGTGGCCACCCTAAAGGTGGGTGCCACACTTGATGAAGAAGACCCCGAAAAAAATGGCGTCTGTCCCATGCATATCCCTCCCCAGCATGCACAGCGAGGACAAACCCTCGTGATTGGCTGCTGGGAAGAGCACCCAAACCTGGTCTCCACTGCTGCCACCTGCAGTACCCAAATACTGCAGAATGACCCACAGCACAGCCAAGCTGAGACAGAGGCCCTATTCTCACACCTAACAATCAGGATCAGAGTCTAACTATACTCTGATCTATACTTAAATTTGACTAGCACCAGTACTATAACGTACATAGATAAAGAAATGCATTTTGTGGCTAAAATTGTCCCCATATCTATTTCAGAGTTAACAGAAGACAACCACATGGTTATGAGTTAATAGATTTTTAAGTGTGGAAACACTTAATTTTCACATTTCAATGTATTAGGAGACAGTAAACCTGTTATATTGTATGTGCAACACTATATTTGTAAATGAATGTTCTGATGTGCCATGTTTGCGATGTGCAATATGTGAGGAAGTCCAGTAGAAGACTTTTTGAAAGACTGAGGAATCATTAATAAGATATTAAATCTGGTAGACATAATGCTGTAGCCAGATATTGGAGGCAGATACTAAACTCTAATTTAGAGACGTTGCAAGTACAAGCTGTGGAAATAATGGGCAAACTGTTAAGGGGTGGAGAAAAAATATCAATTTTAAATACAAAAGAGGTCTTCTGGATCTTCAGTTTGGATACACTAGTACTTCATGGTTTAAATATTTTGTATAATCACAAATATCGTTTTTCATTTATTTTTTAAAATTTTTGGCCTGGTGTGCCCTTTCCCCTCTCTTTTCTATTTTCCTTGACTTCCCTCTATGCCTGTCTTTTCACATTTATACTCTCTCCTCTCTCTTCTTTCCCCAAAGCCGAGAAGAGAATTCATGTACAGGTACGTGATTTTGCACTTAAGGTCCGCCCTGCTGCTGTATATGTACGTGGAGCGGTCCTTAAGTGGTTAAATGGCTTTAACCATTTTTGAAATATTTATTTTAAAGAATAAACACTGCTTTTAATCATGGTGTAGAATAGAGGTTTTTGTATAGATTCTACACATATGTACATGTATATATTTTGGGATGTCTGCCTTTGTAAGCACATGAACTTTAGAACACATTTGGGATGATTTAGAAGACTGCAAGCCTGGCCTTCTTATCCAACATCAGTGCCTGACCTCACAAATGCGCTTCTGGAAAAATGGTCAAACATTCCCATAGACACACTCCTAAACCTTGTGGACAGCCTTCCCAGAAGAGTTAAAGCTGTGATAGCTTCAAATGGTGGGCCAACTCATTATTGAACCCTGCGGACTAAGACTGGGATACCAAATAGTTCTATGGCTCATGTCTCATATATGTCTCATGTATATATACAGGCGGTCCTCGGGTTATATTCATCCGGTTTACAAACGACTCCTACTTACAAACATAGGGAGACAACAGGAAGTGAGAAGAAATCTACCCCTAGGAAGGGAAATTCACTTCTGTAAGAGTCATCATGTCTCCCCTGAAGCTTTATCGCCAACAATAATCAAAACATTTTAAAATCTAATTTTTATTGGGACAGAAAGTGAGGTAAAATCTTCTTAGAGGGTCACAGACAGCAAAACAAATGTTACAGGGGTGTCAACCCTTCCCTACGCTATCCAACCACTTCAGCTCCGGAAGAATTGGCTGCCCAATGACCGGGCCATTTTTTGTGGTTTAGCACTGCGTCTCTTTAACTGACAATTGCGCGGTCATGCAACGCTGTACCTAAACAAAATGTACACCTTTTTTTCCCCACAAATAGAGCTTTCTTTTGGTGGTATTTGATCATCTTTACGATTTTAATTTTTTGCGCTATTAAACAAAAAGGTGTTTACACACACACACACGTCCCTGTTCTGTCTGTCGTGTCCACGATCGCTCGCGGCCGGCAGTCATCGCGACTGCTGGTCACGAGCATCAGCAGCCCCTCGATGCAGGGCTTGCTATGCCGCTTAAAGAGATCAACGTACACCTACGGCAGTTCGCCGGGATTGTGCCGACCTGCCGTATAACGACGGCGGCTGGTCGGCATGTGGTTAAAATATGTACCTGTTCCAATTTACATACAAATTCAACTTAAAGGGGTTGTAAAGGATTTTTTCCCCCCCTAAATAGCTTCCTTTACCTTAGTGCAGTCCTCCTTCACTTACCCCATCCTTCCATTTTGCTTTTTAATGTCCTTATTTCTTCTGAGAAATGCTCACTTCCTGTTCTTCTGTCTGTAACTCCACACCGTAATGCAAGGCTTTCTCCCTGGTGTGGAGAAAGCCTCTTGAGGGGGGAGGGGGCGAGCAGGCAAGTCAGGACACTCTTTACTTTGCAGATAGAGAAAGGAGCTGTGTGTTAGTGGGTGTCCTGACACTCCTGCTCGCCCCCTCCTCCCTCAAGAGGCTTTCTCCACACCAGGAAGAAAGCCTTGCATTACTGTGGTGAGTTACAGACAGAAGAACAGGAAGTGAGCATTTCTCAGAAGAAATAAGGACATTTAAAAGCAAAATTTCCTTTACAATCCCTTTAACCACTTAAGGACTACCTCCTGCACATTTACGTTGGCAGAATGGCACGGCTGGGCACATGTACGTACAGGTACGTCCTGTACTAGTACCCAGCCGTGGGTTGCGTTTTTGCGCCCGTGGCGCGCTCCCATGACCCGGTACGAAGCTCTGTGTCCGGGACCGTGGGACCCGCGGACCCGATCGCCGCTGGAGTCCCGCGATCGGTCCCCGGAGCTGAAGAACGGGGACAGCTGTGTTCCCCGTTCTTCACTGTGGCGGCGTTATCGATCGTGTGATCCCTTTTATAGGGGGACACAATCGATGACGTCACACCTACAGCCACACCCCCCTACAGTTGTAAACACACTTTAGGTCACACATAACCCCATCAGCACCCCCTGTGGTTAACTCCCAAACTGCAATTGTCATTTTCACAATAAGCAATGCATTTTTAATGACAATGGTCCCAAAAATGTGTCAAAATTGTCCGAAGTGTCCGCCATAATGTCGCAGTCACGAAAAAAATTGCTGATCGCCGCCATTAGTAGTAAAAAAATAAATAAATAATAAAAATGCAATAAAACTATCCCCTATTTTGTAAACGCTATACATTTTGCGCAAACCAACCCGATAAACGCTTATTGCGATTTTTTTGACCAAAAATAGGTAGAAGAATACGTATCGACCTAAACTGAGGAACATTTTTTTTTTATATATATATTTTTGAGGGATATTTATTATAGCAAAAAGTTAAAAATATTGCATTTTTTTTTCAAAATTGTTGCTCTATTTTTGTTTATAGCGCAAAAAATAAAAACCGCAGAGGTGATCAAATACCACCAAAAGAAAGCTCTATTTGTGGGGAAAAAAGGATGCCAATTTTGTTTGGGAGCCACTTTGCACGACCGCGCAATTGTCAGTTAAATCGACGCAGTGCCGAATCGCAAAAAGGGGCAAGGTCCTTTAGCTGCATTTTGGTCCGGGTCTTAAGTGGTTAAAGGAGTTGTAAAGGAAAACATTTTTTTTGCTGAAATTACTGTTTACAGGGTATAGAGACATAATAGTTAACTGATTCCTTTTAAAAATGATTAAAAATAGATAAAGATCAATCATATAATGTACCTAGAGTTTCAGTTTCGTGTTTGCATCTAGTTTCATGCTTTTGTTAAGAACAGAGACAAAGAGCCAATACAGGGCAGTGATGGTTTGTAAAACGAAACTGATTGATTGCTGTTGAGACACACAGTAATCACACCTCCTTGATTAGTACCACAGAGAGAAAGCTCCCATTACTTTTTTTCATCAGGAAACAGACTGTTCAGAACAGAGAAGGATTACAGCAACATCAGAGCAAAAACTAACAATGAGGACATGAAACCAGGACTGCAGTAAGGTAAAGGAAGCTATTTAGCTAAAAAAATGTTTTCCTTTAGTGACCCTACAGACCTACAGAACCTATTTTGCATGTAACCCGGGGACTGTCTGTATACCTTTATTCTTCCCAATGCCTCTTGCTCTACAATTAAGCCCCAGCAAGAGACAAAATATGTCATACAGGTGGTCATGCTGTTGGACTAAAAATTGTTTTGAACTGGATGTACTTGTGGTGTGTGGCTTCAAGTTTTTTTAAAATGTATGCAAGTGGGGAGGGGACAGATGCCGGAAACAAAAAGCGCCCATGGCTGTATTGGACTGGGATCAGTGAGCTGCATCTTGAATTTTTGCTAAATGTTACAAACACCACCAAGAATACAATTATATAGTTGATTTTCATTATATATGTTTACATTTTGAAGATATTGGCCAGTGGTCAATGTTTTGTTTAGGCCAGAAGAAAATTATTACCATATTGGGACCCAAGAAGAAAATTATTCCTAAAATTTCAGCCATGTTAAAAAAAAAAACATTTCAATGGCCGATTAATAATTATAAAAATACAAACACACAAGCATTAAACATATTTGTTTCCACTCAAGTAGAGTGCTCAGTGTTTTGTAATTTGTAAAGCAGAACATATTATTAATAAAACAATGATTATACAGTAATTTAAAACAAATAATATATTCCTGAGCAGTATTACAAAGTAAAGGCCAGATTCTCATACTTTTGCGGCGGCGCAACGTAACCCGTTTACGTTACACCGCCGCAAGTTTTCAGTGTAAGTGCCTGATCCACAAAGCACTGACCTGTAAACTTGCGGCGATGTATCATAAACATGTCCAACGCAAGCCCGCCCAATTCAAATGGGGCGTGTACCATTTAAATTAGGCGCGCTCCCGCGCCAGACGTACTGCGCATGCTCAGTTTAGAAATTCCCGCCGTGCTTTGCGTGATGTGATGTCATTTTTTAGAACGGCGACGTGCGTAGCGTCCATTCGTATTCCCGAACGTCTTACGCCAAAACAAAAAAAAATTGAAATTCGACCCGGGAACGACGGCCATACTTTAACATGGCTCGACTAAAGTAAAGCCATGTTAAAGCAGGTGTAAATTTGCGCCGGGAAAAAATTACTAGCGACGACGTAACGAACGCGAAAACCGTCGTGGATCGCCGTAAATGCTCATTAGCATACCCGACGCAGGAAAACAACGCCACCTCCACCCAGCGGCGGCCGAGGTACTGCATCCTAAGATCCGACGGTGTAAGTCAATTACACCTGTCGGATCTTAGGGCTATCTACGCGGAACTGATTCTATGAATCAGTCGCATAGATACTCTGAAAGATACGACGGCGTATCACAGATACGCCGTCGTATCTCTTCTGTGAATCTGGCCCTGAGTGCTCATATTCAGTATGCACAACAACTATTTAAAGCAGAACTCCAGGCAGATATACAAGATGTAAATGATTGCACATCATAATACATCAGGCTTTTTTTTTGCTAATACAAGCAGTGTAATGTACACACGGTCGGAATTTCCGACAACAAATGTTCGATGGGAGCTTGTTCTCGGAAATTTCGACCGTGCGTATGCCCCATCGGAATTTCCGCCAAAAAAACATTGAGAGCTGGTTCTCAAATTTTCCGACAACAAAATCTGTTCTCGTAAATTCCTAACGTGTGTACAATTCCGACGCACAAAATTCCATGCATGCTCTGAATCAAGTACGAGACGGAAGCGCTCGGTCTGGTAAAACTAGCGTTCGAAATGGAAATAGCACATTTGTCACTCTGTAATGGACTGAAAAGCACAAGGCTGAAAGCGCGAATCGTCTCTCACCAAACTTCTACTATTGAACTTTTAATAGTGACGTCTTGTACGTCACTGCGTTCTTTGCGTTCGGAATTTCCGACAACATTTGTGCGACCGTATGTATGCAAGACAAGTTTGAGCCAACATTCCGTCAGAAAAAAATCCATGGTTTTGTTGTCGGAATTTCCAATCGTCTGTATGCGGCATTAGTATCTATATTTGACTTGGTATCAGCCTTGTCCAGTCCCTGTACAGCAAAGCTCAGACTTTGTTTGTGTAATTACCTCTGCTCCTCACCTTGCATGTGCTCTAGTTCCTCATATGTACAGTGAGGAAAAAAAGTATTTGATCCCCTGCTGATTTTGTATATTTGGCCACTGACAAAGAAATGATCAATCTATAATTTTAATGGTAGGTTTATTTTAACAGTGAGAGACAGAATAACAACAATATCCAAAAAAACGTATTTCAAAAAAGTTATAAATTGATTTGCACTTTAATGAGTGAAATAATTATTTGATCCCCTATCAATCAGCAATATTTCTGGCTCCCAGGTGTCTTCTATACAGGTAACGAGCTGAGATTAGGAGCACTCCCTTAGACCCCATTTCACACTGAGGTGCTTTGCAGGTGCTATAATGCTAAATATAGCGCCTGCAAAGTGCCCTGAATGAGCCCTGCTGCTGTCTCTCCAGTGTGAAAGCCCAGAGGGCTTTCACACTGGAGTGGTGCACTGACAGGACGGTAAAAAAAGTCCTGCAAGTAGCATCTTTGGAGCGGTGTGTATACCGCTCCTCCACCACTCCTGCCCATTGAAATTAATGGGTACCACAGCTATTTCGTCTGCAAAGCGCTGCTGCAGCAGCGATTTGCAGGTGTTTGTAACCCTTTTTCGCCATCCGGTGCTTCTCCGGGCTCTCCCGTGCCATCGGGGCCCGGAGAACGAATCGGCCAGTGCTGGCTGGGAAGCATAGAGATGACTGGTGACCAGACGGTCACCAGTCATCTCTATGACTGTCGGAGGCCCGGGCGCGGCATTATAACATCACGCCGGGTACCCAGAAGTAAACAAAGCAGCAATCGCGGCTGTCGGCATGAGATCAGTGATTTTTTTTTCACACTCTCATGCTTGTAAGCCTGGAGGAGAGATGTGGGGTCTTGTTGACCCTGCATCCCTACATGAAGAGGACCTGTCACACTGATTCCTATTACAAGGGATGTTTACATTCCTTGTAATAGGAATAAAAGTGATAAAAAAAATGTTTTTATTTTTTGTTAAAGTGTAAACATAAAAAAATGAAGTAAAATAAAATGAAATATATATTTTTTTTAAAACGCCCCTGTCCCCGGTAGCTCGCGCTCAGAATTGAACACGCATGTAAGTCCCGCCCACATATGTAAACGCCGTTCAAACCCCACATGTGAGGTATCGTCGCGTGCTTTAGAGCATGTGCAACAATTCTAGCACTAGACCTCCTCTGTAACTTGAAAATAGTAACCTATAAAAAAAATGTAACACGTCGCCTATGTAGATTTTTAAGTACCAACGTGTGGCACCATTCCATGAGTGTGCGCAATTTTAAAGCGTGACATGTTAGGTATCTTTTTACTCGGCGTAACATCATCTTTCACATTATATAAAAAAATTGGGCTAACTTTACTGTTTTGTTATTTTTTTATTCATGAAACCGTTATTTTTCCCAAAAAAAGGCGTTTAAAAAATTATTGCGCAAATACCGTGCGAGAAAAAAAAGTTGCAATGACCGCCATTTTATTCCCTAGGGTGTCTGCTAAAAAATATATATATATAATGTTTGGGGGTTCTGATTAATTTTCTATCAAAAAAATTGTGATTTTTACATGAAGAAGAGAAGTGCTAAATTAGGCCGGGTGGAGGCCCAAGTGGTTTATTCATACGTTCGTCTCAAAATACTATATGATGCTACACTGACCGTCTAGCATTTTGCTTAGGTTTCCTTATTTAAACTCTGATAGATTGGTAATTGCCATGGCAACAGAAACAGTGCGATGACTTTAGGATTTTTACATCTGCATTCTCTGTTTTTAGTACTATGGCACATAAAATAATCATCTTCGGAGATAGCAGTCTGGTGACTGCAGAATGTCACATCCCGTAAGCATAGACTTAAGAAGTCTAGGGGTTTAAAGGATAATCCACTTCTGAAATACATAAAATCAAATTAGTTATAGAAACCTCAACCTACTGTCTCGTGTTGTTTCAAAATGGGTTCTAAAAGCCTACACAGTATAAAACATCAAAAGAATACGCTGGTGGAGCATTGTGATGGAAGTAGACTACAGAACGGCAATTACAAATGCATTATTTGGTCTAGAATAGTAAATTACTGAGCTTGTCAAAAGAGTAACAATAACCAGTTTTTCTCAGTTGTTTTTTTTGAAGATATAAAGTGTAGAAGATGATGTTTAGACGTGTTACCTATGATTTGTTTCAAATCTTTATTTATTTTTATATTTTTTTTACAAATTAAACATGTAATCACTTCAAGTCTGGACTGTTTTACTCCCATCCAGCCTAGGCCATTTGTCAGTTTTCAGTGAATGACAAATACTCAACCATGCAACACTGCACCCAAATTAATTTTATATCATTGTTTTGAGACAGATAAAATTATCTTTTGGTGGTATTTAATCACCACTGGGTGTTTTATTTTTTGCTATATAATTATTTTCTTCTTGAATCTTTATTCATAATTCTTTTTTATGCTTCATATCTTTATTATTACATGTTTCTATTATAAATCAGTACGCTTCACATTACCCTTCCCTCCCTCCCCTAAAACATGCACATACAATAGTCATAATATATCTTAAAAACCATAAGTAGTTCCCTATTTCTTGTAGTTAGACTATTCCTTCCAGCAATATATCCCTAATCTTTCTTCCAGCTATACTCACCCCCCCCCCCCTGTCAAACAGATTTATCCCACGCTCACATCCATCTACTTTCATTCCTCTAACATACCCACTTAGGGCCAGATTCACAAAAGGGATACGACGGCGTTTCTCCTGATACGCCGTCGTATCCCTGTTTCTATCTATGCGACTGATTCATAGAATCAGTTACGCATAGATATCCCTAAGATCCGACAGGTGTAATAGTTTTACACTGTCGGATCTTAGGATGCAGTACCGCGGCCGCCGCTGGGGGGAGTTTGCGTCGTAAACCAGCGTTGGGTATGCAAATTAGGGGTTACGGCGATCCACAAAGCTTTTTCCTGTCGTTACGTCCTCGCGAGTGTTAGTTTTCCGTCGCAAAGATAGGGCACCTTTAACATGGTGTAAAAGTACTCCACCATGTTAACCAGTTCCCGACCCCCGCATGTACATATACGTCCACAATATGGCACGTACAGGCACATGGGCGTACAGGTACGTCCTCGCCTATTAGCGGGTGGGGGGTCCGATCGGGACCCCCCCCGCTACATGCGGAGGTCGGGTCCGCTCGGGGAGCGATCCGGGACCACGGCGCGGCTATTTGTTTATAGCCGCTCCGTCGCGATCGCTCCCCGGAGCTGAAGAACGAGGAGAGCAGTGTGTAAACACGGCTTCCCCGTGCTTCACTGTGTCGGCGCATCGATCGCGTCATTCCCTTTATAGGGAAGACACGATCGATGACGTCATTCCTACAGCCACACCCCCCAACAGTTGTAAACACATACTAGGTGCACCCTAACTCCTACAGCGCCCCCTGTGGTTAACTCCCAAACTGCAACTGTCATTTTCACAATAAAGAATGCAATTTAAATGCATTTTTTGCTGTGAAAATGACAATGGTCCCAAAAATGTGTCAAAATTGTCCGAAGTGTCCGCCATAATGTCGCAGTCACGAAAAAAATCGCTGATCGCCGCCATTAGTAGTAAAAAAAAAAAAATTAATAAAAATGCAATAAAACTATCCCCTATTTTGTAAACGCTATAAATTTTGCGCAAACCAATCGATAAACGCTTATTGCGATTTTTTTTACTAAAAATAGGTAGAAGAATACGTATCGGCCTAAACTGAGGAAAAAAAATGTTTTTATATATGTTTTTGGGGGATATTTATTACAGCAAAAAGTAAAAAATATTGCATTTTTTTCAAAATTGTCGCTCTATTTTTGTTTATAGCGCAAAAAATAAAAACCGCAGAGGTGATCAAATACCACCAAAAGAAAGCTCTATTTGTGGGGAAAAAAGGACGCCAATTTTGTTTGGGAGCCACGTCGCACGACCGCGCAATTGTCTGTTAAAGCGACACAGTCCCGAACTGCAAAAACCCCTTGGGTCTTTAGGCAGCAATATGGTCCGGGGCTTAAGTGGTTAAAGTATGCCTGTCTTTCCCGCGTCGCTTTTTTATTTTTTTAAAATCTTTTATTTTTCCCGGCGTAAATCTTTTTTGACGCCGCGATTCACAAAACATCGGCGCGTCGTAATTTCGCGCAAAGCACGCCGGGAAATTTGCGACGGGAGCATGCGCAGTACGTCCGGCGCGGGAGCGCGCCTAATTTAAATGGTACTCGCCCCATTCTATTTGGCCTGCCTTGCGCCGGACGCATTTACGATACACCGCCGCAAGTTTCCAGGTAAGTGCTTTGTGGATCGAGCCCTAAACCTGAAAATTTACGGTGGCGTAACTTAAATGGCTCACGTGTCCCCGGCGCAATTGTGAATCTGGTCCTAAGCCTCTATTTCCTTAAATCATTTCTACCATTCTTCCCCAACTATTCATTAGATTTGGATGTTGCTTTTCTCCCGCCACTGTCTCCAAATGTAAAAAAAAAAATTTAAGAGCACTCTGTCTGATATATGTAACTCTTTCCTTTGGTATTATTTTATTCATGCTTTGTTCCCATTCTTTACTGGACGGTTTGCCATCTCTGTGCAATCAGCTTCCTTGCCTGAAATAGGCATGTCAAAATTGCGAGCTGGTTATTACCGATTGTAACGAGACCCTTGCTCGCTCGGTTCCACTCTACCAACACTCCTCTGCTGCTATTGAATCAGATTGCAGATCGCAACGTCTGATGGTTCGGTCATCCAAGGCTCCGGGATTCGAACTACAGCTATGTGCCGTTCAAAATCCATCAGAACAAACACCAGGCAGGCTGTATGTACGTTCAAACAGGAAACTCTTTTATTGGATGCACACAACACACTGTTATACAGCAGTTTGAACACCCCGCCCCCAACAACCGATTTCCTATTGGTCAATTGTAAAGTACATTGTAGTTCTCAATTAGGTCCTCTTAGCCATGCAAATGAAGACTTGAAACAGGGTCAGCAGGGATTGGTCCGATAGCTTGAATAGGATGACTGCTATGTGTAATTCAGGGGTCTCCAAACTTTCTAAACAAAGGGCCAGTTTACGGTCCTTCAGACTTTAGGGGGCCAGACTAGGACCATTGGGAGTAAAAAATGTCCCGTGGGAGTAAATAATACCATATCTTTGGTGTCAGTGGGAGGACTAGTGCCCCATAGTTGGTGTTAATGGAAAGAATTGATGGTGTCAGTTGGAGGAATAGTGCCCCATTGGTGTCAGCAACAAGAATTATGCCTCATTTAAATTTGATGGAATAATGCCCCAAGGGCCACATTAAGGCAAGCAAAGGGCCACATTCGGCCCCAGGGCCGCAGTTTGGAGACCCCTGGTGTAATTAGACAGAAGCCCCAGGGGGCAATCAAAGTACACAAACAATGCTTTTCCTCCAGACCATGGAGGGGGGGATAGCCTTAAGACAGGGCAGAAGACCCCCCACTGTGTAACAGATTCAAACACTTCAGCATTCCAAGGTCCATGACACCGATTTTACCTTATCCCTCTGCCCAGCCCAGTACACATTGTATTGGTTCCAATTCTATATAAACTTCAAAAATCTGCTCAATAATTTCCACTACCTCCCTCCAATACTGAAATAGTTTCAGGCATCTCCAAAACATGTGGATCATATCCCCTTCGTTCCTTCCACATCTGGGGCAGCTGGCATCTGATCTACGACCAAACCGAAAAAGTTTGTGCGGGGTGTAGTAAGCTCTGTTCAATAAAAACAAATGAGACATCTTCTGGGAGGGGGATAATGAAACTGATGGGGCAAGTTCCAGGATTCTTTCCCACTGTTTCTCAGTTATTTTACCAACATCTCTTTCCCACTTCTTCTTATGTATTCATAAATTTAGACCAAAATGTATTCTGAGGCATTTCTTTGGTAAACATAACTCAAATGACTTCATATTATTTAGTCTGTGTGAAAACGATACAGTCTAAAAAATATGGTATATTTGAAAATTGAATGTACTGACCGCTATCTAATTTTCTGAGGCCCTAAAATGCTAGGACAGTACAAGTACCCCACAATTGAACCCCTTTTTGGAAATGAGATAGTCCAGAGTATTTAGTAAGAGGCGCGGTGACTTTTTTTGAAGTTGTATTTTTTTGTCAACATTTTTTGGAAAATTAAGAAATTAAATAAAATGTGTGTTTTTTTTCACAAAGTTGTAATTTTAACTGATTATTTCTCACAAACCACAAAGGCATACTTAGAATTACACCCCAAAAATACATTTACACATTTTTTTATGCCTCCCGAGATACCACATTTGTAAGAATTTTTGTCAGGAAAGGTTCCTTCCAGTCTTCCCTGGTGGTGGTATTATGTGATCTTTGGGCCGCAGTACCGGCGTCCACCAGCGGGGATCTTTGGCAGTGTGGGGCCGACATCTCCTGCAATTAGGCGTCACCTGAGACTGATTGCAGGAGATGTGTACAAATACCCGGCAAGTGCACTCACACACTGCCCTGGTATTGTCCTCGTGCCCTGATACCTGAACCCGTTGTATCTGTTCCTGCATCCCTGGATCCTTTCCCTGCAGCCTGATTCCTTCCTGCTTGTCCCTGTCTGTCTATTCCTGGTTCCCCATCTGCTGATCTCCTGTTAATGATCCCTGGCCTGGCTTGACTACGATTCTGGTTCTCCCCTTGCTACATATGCTGGTTGGTTACTGTCACTGTTTTGGTTGTTTGGTTTGTTCACTTGTTGTATTGGTGGTGTATTCACATTTATATTTATTTACCCTAAATAAACTTACTTACTTTCACCTATTTCTGTTTGCGGTTTCCTCTGTTGCAGTCCACACAGATCTGGTCACTTCTGATACATGACACTTTTCCACAGCCTAGATGCATTGCCCCAAAAATCCAAAGAGCATCTTTGGCTTTTCAACAAGCAACAAATTTCACATCTAATTTCCTATCTTTGAGTCCCTGAAGTGCCAGGAAAGGAGAAACATCCATAAAATGAACACATTTTGGAACGCAAACACCCCAAGGTATTTTCTGAAGGGCGTAGTAAATCTTTTGAAAATGTAATTTTTTTTGTCAAAAGTTTTTGGAACTTCCTGACTATCTATCACATTTTTGAAAGCCCTGGAGCACCAGGACAGTGGAAACACCCACCAAATAACCACATTTTAGAAAGCAAATACCCCAAGGTATGGTGAGTCTTTTGAAGACTTTCTTTTTATTCTGTATTTTCCCCAATTTAGGCAAATTATTATTATTATTATTTTACGCACAGCATAGATATACTTAGATTTACACCCCAAAACAAATTCATATGTGAAATCATTTTACAACCTAACTACATAGATAGGCCCAAAATCCAAGCAGCACCTTCAGGCTTTCTAGGCACATAAATTATGCATCTAATCTCTTGACTACCTATCACGTTTTCGGAGGTCCTGGAGCACCAGAACAATAGAAACACCCACAAAATTAACACATTTTGGAGAGGAAACAACAAAAGATTTAGTGTTGTACAGTGTTAATTTTGGAAGCAAATTTAGATTTAGTTTTAGTCTTAGTTTTAGGATAAAATGGCATTTTAGTTTTAGTCCCATTTTAGTCTTTTGCAAGTGTTTTAGTCATATTTAGTCAACTAAAATCTCCAGTACATTTTAGTTGACTAAAATCATAAACAGAACACTAGTTACCAAGACCGTGCCACAATTGAATATTGATAAATTACAGGAAGTGAAAGAAGCACAATCCACATCAAAACAGCCAGTCTTTCGGTTTCTTTCAAAATGCCACAGAAGACCCAGGCAGAGCATCTCCTCAATACAGGCAACATAGAGCAGCAGATCAGTCTGACTGGTAATCCGGTGCACACAATCCATTTTGCTATGGCCTTCTTACTTGGACCAGAGGCCTGTTGTTCCCTAGAGTCATTTTTGTATTTTTAAACACTTAAAAGAGCAGTGCAAATCGTTTCCTGTTGTGGTGCACTGGCTTGACGCGGTCCGTCATTGGAGGTTTTATGTATCTGTGGGGTTGAATTAGGGGAAAAAAATCAAGTTATCGTATATACTCGAATATAAGCCGACCCGAATATAAGCCGAGGCACCTAATTTTACCACAAAAAAATGGGAAACCGTATTGACTCGAGTATAAGCCTAGCGTGTCCATCTGCATGCCTCACTGTGCCTCACTTTGCCTCACTGTGTCTATGTGCATGCCTCACTGTGTCCATGCCTCTCTGTGCCCATGCCTCACTGTGCCCATGACTAGACTGACGTTTAACATGGGAGTCTATGGAAGGGGTGCCCCGGCTTTGAAAAATCGTTGCTCCCCAATGCCATCCGTAGGTCCCCCAGACAACAAACTTTGCACACTTGTAGAGGAGAAATAGGACTACATGAGTGCCATTCTGGGTCCAGGGGACCTACAACCGACCAGTACCGGGTCCCCAAATTTACCGGAGAAATTACCATTTAACATGGGAGTCTATGCAAGGGGTGCCCGGCTTTGAAACATCGGTACTCCCCGGCCGTAGGTCCCCCGGACAACACACTTTGCACACTTTGCACACTTGTAGAGGAAGAGTGGAGATACATGTGTGCCAAGTTTGGCCGGTACCAGGTCCCCAAAGTCCGGGAGATCAGGTGCAAAAAGGTGACTCGAGTATAAGCCAAAAATGTGCTGAAAAACTTGGCTTATACTCGAGTATATATTATCTCATGAAATGACACTTAAATGTTTTATGCAGAATTAAGTTATAAAAATAAATATTAACAACAACTGCATCCGTGCCCACCAATGCAGGCTGCCTGTGTCCACCAAATGCAGCCCGTGTCCACCAAATGCAACCCGTGTCCACCAAATGCAACCCGTGTTCACCATGGAGCCCGTGTTCACCAAATGCAGCCCGTGTTCACCAAATGCAGCCCGTGTTCACCAAATGCAGCCCGTGTCCACCAAATGCAGCCCGTGTCCACCAAATGCAGCCCGTGTCCACCAAATGCAGCCCATGTCCACCAAATGCAGCCATGTTCACCATGGAGCCCGTGTCCACCAAATGCAGCTGTGTCACACGGACTGCATTTGGTGGACACAGGCTGCATTTGGTGGACACGGGCTGCATTTGGTGGACATAGGCAGACTGCATTGGTGGGCACGGATACAGTTGTTGTTAATATTTATTTTTATAACTTAATTCTGCATAAAACATTTAAGTGTCATTTCATGAGATAATTTATAAGGGTGTGTTTAGGGGCGGGGCGGACTGGGTGGGGCAACTGGTGGCAAGTAACCCTTGAGGCCTATCTAGTAGCTCAGGACTTGAAATTTTGGGCCCTGCTACATGTATGGCCCTTTCCAGGTACTGGCCTTGGTCAATGCCCCTCCCAGTGACCACATCCCTCTATACATTTTGGTGAGATACTTCAATTCTGGGAAAGCAGCAGCTAAGAGATATTATAATCACTCGCATTAAGATTCAGTGACATTAAATGCACTCTCATTAAGAAATCACTCCCATTAAGTGCACAACATGACAGACAAAGAAACAGCTATTACTTCAGAATAACAAAAGGTATGCAATCTGACTGCCAGAAAGTTTGTTAAAAACAAATCTCTGCAATGTACATAGATAAGACTGTTCTCAACAAACATGGAGTTAAGTGTACTCTGCTCACTTTTGTATGAATTTCAGTATGAGTTGTCCGGAATGTCCGCAAATTACGCTTCGTTTGTTGTATTTTTACCAGCGACACGGTTTGCACCATGGTTTGCAAAGGGTCTTCTTGTCTTTAACAAGAGGAGACCTGTTGCAATGCTGCACATGGCTGGATGGTGGTCTCAGGTCTGAGGGATGGCCTGTAATGCACAGTGCCCTGGATGCCACTGCCAGAGGTCGGAGAAGGCCTGTAATGCTGTCACAGTGCTGGATGGTGGTCGTCTGATGGATGCCCTGTAATGCACAGTGCCCTGAAAGCCACTGGCAGTTGTCAGAGGAGGCCTGTAATGCTGCACAGTGCTGGATGGTAGTCTGAGGAATGGCCTGTAACCCACAGTGCCTTGGATGCCACTGCCAGTGGTCAGATGAGGCCTGTAATGCACAGTTGCACACACAGTGCTCAGTCTGGACGGATGGTGGTCTGATGGGAGGTGCGGTCGTCTCCTGAGTTGGGAGTGGGACAGACTCGGTCTCGTTGGAAGTTGGACTCGGGAGCCCTAAGCCTGGCTGGCATGTAATGCACAGTGCTACTCTCTCTCAGCCTGTCCTGTGCTTACATACGAAAAGGAATCTAAAAGTGATACAAGATTTGATGTGAGCAAAAACAGTGTCCTTTTCAATCTTTTATTGCTCCTTTGTATGAACAAATATCATGCACCTTGCAACAAAACCCTGTGATAAATGTCCTCATGTTTACCACCCCAGAACAATCCACAGTGATCTTTCTCACTCCAAAGATCAGATCCACACTCACCAGACTAAAATGGCTTTCTCAAGAAAAGGCACACAAGCTCAAGCTGTCTCACAAGCAATCCCGAGGAGGAGGAAGGTTCCTCTAAATGTGTCCTGCAAACCTGATAACAAGGTGGACATCACCATCCATTGGCACTGGGAATGAGGAAGCCATGGCACACATGCTTGCTGGGCTGTCAAAGCAATTTCCCTAAAAACCGTTGTAGCGGGGTCATACTATCAGGGACTATTTGATAGTTATGCATATCTAAATACCCCAGGAGTTTCAGTCACGTTGTATATACGTGTTTTACTTTTCTTAAAGCAATGCATTGTGGAATTTGAAGGATTGGGAGAAACGGACTCCATTGACAGTAGGAATAGACTATGGTTCCCACAATGCATTGGTTTCCCAGAGAACATTGCAACCCCGCACAGCTTGATGGGAGAGGTTACTTAAAGGCGGGGAGGAGCCGAGTTCGCTCTCTTGGGATCGGTGCTCTCCCCTCTGCGGAACGAGGGAGAGCACTACAGCCAAGCAGCTAGGCCTGAAGCCTGAGGCGGAATCCAACGAAAGAGCTACCATTCAGAGAGGGAGAGAGACAAGATCAAGTGTCTCCACCTCGTGCTTCCAAGATACCGGAGAGACTCACCAGCTGAAGGCCGTAAGAGTGGAGAGCAGGATACCGGAGACTGTGCGTTGCAGAGCGGTCATTGATCAGCACATCTTTCGTAAGGCACTCAGGCAGACTGGGCCTGTTCAGGTGAGAGGGCACTTGCCCAAGTTTCCATATTACCTCAGCCTTGTGACTTGTAGTGCTTCACACACCAGAGCACTGTATTGTTCACTGATCTGACTCAGAGGCCTAACATCTGAAAGTCAAGCTATCCCAGCTGACCGCTGCAGACTTGAAGATCGGTTTGCAAGTACTAGTATTGATCATACCTGTTGACTAGGCCTGAATACCTTTTTTTGGATTACAAATAAGTTCACCAACGTATTCACAATAGACTTCACCATCAAGGAACATTACAGAGTTGTCTGGGCCAGGCCTGGCCAAGATTACCTGCAACTGTGTTTTACAGAATTACCCACTAGGGGGAGATCGCGAGCATAGACTACCCATAGCTATTTAGACTCAATAGTATTAACATTTAGTTGAGTTTTATTGACTCTTGCAAGGACGCTTGCAGAGCCAGCCATATATATATATATATATATATATATATATATATATATATATATATTAGTGCTGTCAAACGATTAAAATTTTTAATCGCGATTAATCGCATTAATGTTATAGTTAACTCATGATTAATCTATCTAATTTATGACGAATTTCCCCACAAATATCGCACAATTCTGCAAGTGATTATAATTTATGATCGCTGTTTTCTAGCTGATCTAAAACCATTTTTGACATAAAGGGACACTTTTGGACAATCTACAGTTTTCAGGCAGAAAGAATAGTTTTTATTTTATAAAAGTACATGTAGGACACTGGGCAGACCACTAGGGACAAGGGGGGTGTGTATTTTTTACATACAGTACTGTAATCTATAAGATTACAGTATACTGTGTGTATTGTGTTTGTTTACTTTTTTGAATTTGGCGCCGTTCTCCGCTCCCGTGCGTCGTAACGTCGCAGGGAACGGAGATCGGCGGCACACAGACACTGTGAATCGAGCGAGGAGGACCCGCCGAGCGAGGAGGACCCGCCAAGCGAGGAGAACCCGCCAAGCAAGGAGGACCCGCTCGATCACACAGCGGGGTGGCATCGCCGATCACACAGCGGGGTGGCATCGCTGGATCCAGGGACAAGGTGAGTAACTTGCCTGTGAATCCAGCGAGAAGGTAAGCCGCGCCGCGCCGCTGCACACTCTGCACGTCCACCCCCGAGCCCCCCCCGCGTTAATCGCGCAACAAAAATATTGACGGCGTTAACATGGGTTTGCGTTAACGCCGTTAATATCCCGTTTAACGCACAGCCCTAATATATATATATATATATATATATATATATATATATATATATATATATATATTTGTGTGTGTTTAATCTGTTGTTCAATCATTTTATCTTTCTTATGATATGCCAAGTAAAGTTACCCTTGGTTTATTACACTGATTGTGTGAGGTGTGTTTACTCCTGAGAGCCGCAAGTCGAATAAGGTAACGACATTATTGCATTGTCATTTTATATTTCACATGTGTTATTGTGGTCCCAGTCAAGTAGGGGACTCGCAATACAATTGCATTTGTCTGGTGTGCCAAGGGAGGGTTTGAGCCTGTTAGAAGGGTGGATAGGTTAGAGAGTAGACCCAAAACTAATCAGCAGCTCCTTTGGGGGTATCGCTACACAGTCAATAGCACAGAGATCTGGACTTTGGGCCTGTATCAGCTCATCATCCATCCATCCAGCTACATCCTTTTTAGGACTGTGCCTCTACCAAAGGCTCACCCTCACCTGTGGACTTCCATACATGTGTGTTTTTTACATAATCTTATATATTTTTGTGAGTATTCATTTTTTACTTTTTTGTTATTAAACCTTGTGGGAACTACACCAGAGTGGTTGTGCTGTCCCCCTCCATCCTCTTCTCTTATATTGTTGAGTGAAAGTTCTTGTAAAAAGCTTCTATACTTAAAAATAATCTAATAAACAGCTAGACATTTGCTAGAATTACATTATTATTTTCTACTGTTCAATTATTTTGGGCCCACTTATATACTTTGTAATCATCGTACAGCCTGTAACTACTGCCCACCAGTTTCACTAGGTTTGCTGGTCAGTTGAAGTACTTAGTAGGGGCACTTGCCTGATTGTGCCTGCTAATCCTTCCATTACTGATTTGGCAATTTCCTGAGCCGGAAAGGCAGCTTTGGCAGAGGTGAATCACAGAGGGGCGTTAACTAATGCCCTGTTAACAAACCTGAGCTAAGATTTCATGCAGCATGTTTCCTTTGATATGTTTTTTATTAGAAGACCAACAGTCCCACCACAGAAAGAAAAAAATATATATTTTTAAAAGCCTGTATATGTTTTTATATAGTAAAACCAATACTAAACACTAATAGATTATTTTAGGTTTATTTCAGGTTTAGGAGATATCCTGGGTAGTAGGGATGAGCCGAACACCCCCCCATTCAGTTCACACCAGAACCTTCGAACGGACCGAACGTTCACGCGAACATTTAGAACTCCATTGACGTCTGTGGGACTCGAACGTTCGAATTCAAAAGTGCTAATTTTAAAGCCTAATTTGCAAGTTATTGTTGTAAAACGGGTTTGAGAGCCCGGGTCTTGCCCCAGGGAACATGTATCAATGGAAAAAAAAGTTTTAAAAACTGTATTTTTTTCTAGAGCAGTGATTTTAATGCTTAATGTGAAAAAAAATGAAAAAATCCTTTAAATATCGTACCTGCTGGGTGTCTATAGTATGCCTGTGAAGTGGCATGTGTTTAGAACTGTCCCTGCACAAAATGAGATTACTATAAGAAAAGGGTAATTTAAAACTGCTTGTGGCTTTAATGTAATGTCTGGTCCCTGCAATATAGATGAAAATCATTGAGAAAAATAGCATGGGTTTCCCCCCACTCCCCCCAGGTCATTACAAGCCCCTTTGGCCCTATATACTTTGAACAGCAGTATACAGGCGGTGCAAACAAGACAGGGACTGTAGGTTTGTTCTTAAGTATAATCTGTTTGTAATTGTGAACTGGTACTTTTTTAAAGTGTAGCTCCAGCCATAAAATCTATCTTTAAGCTTTTTTGAAAACATAGAGAAGGGTTATCACCCCTGTAACATTTGTTTTGCTGTCTGTGTGCATCTGTTCAGAAGATTGCAATTCACTTTCTATGCCAATGACAAATGATTTTTTGAAAATTTGGTTTTTTTAGTGAAACAAGGATTGGTGATAAAGCATCAGTGGACAGGAGACACCTCTTACAGATGAGAATTTCCCTTCCTAGGGGTAGATTTCTTCTCACTTCCTGTTGTCTCCTTCCGTTTGTAAGTTGGATATTTGAAAGTAGGGGCCTGCCGTATATACTCTGCATAAATTTGGGCCCTAGGTGTTGGTGTTGCCACAACACTGTAAGCCCTCACAGTTAGTCTTGGTGGGCGCTGGAATGCCCTTCTGTGTGAACTATTATATCAAGAATTGTAATTACATGCCATTGTTGAACAGTGGTAGAAAAATTGGGCCTTTGGTGCTGGCGCTGGTGCCACAACACTATAAGTCCTCACAGTTACTCTTGGTGGGTGCAGGAATGGGCCCTACTGTGAAATATTAGATCAAGAATTGTAATTACATGCCCCTGTTGAAAAGGGGCAGAAAAATTGGGCCTTTGTTGGTGGTGGTACTGGTGCCACAACTCTCTAAGCCCTCACAGTTACTCTTGGTGGGCACAGGAATGGGCCCTGCTGTGAAATATTAGATCAAGAATTGTAATTACATGCCCTATTGAACAGGGGCACAAAAATTGGGCCTTAGGCACTGGTGCTGGTGCCACAACACTGCAACCCCTCACAGATACTCTAGTTGGAGCGCAGGAACTGCAACCCCTCACAGATACTCTAGTTGGAGCGCAGGAATGAGCCCGCTGCAAAGTATTGCATCAAAAATTGTAATTACACGGCCCTGTTAAACAGTGGCAGAAAAATTGGGCCTTAGGCACTGGTGCTGGTGCCACAACACTGCAACCCCTCACAGATACTCTAGTTGGAGCGCAGGAATGAGCCCGTTGCAAAGTATTGCATCAAAAATTGTAATTACACGCCCCTGTTAAACAGGGGCACAAAAATTGGGCCTTAGCCACTGGTGGCGGTGCCCAGAACCAAAAATGTTCTTACAAGCTATCAGCATGATCATTGAGGAGGAAAAAGATAGTCACTCAGCATAACAGGATAGTCACTCAGCATCAGCATAGGCAGTCTTGAAGGGATCTGACATTTCAAAAAAAAATATTCAGTTACATCAGCATCAGGTGCTTGGTAGCTGGTGGTGATCCAAGCCTGATTCATTTTTATGAAGGTCAGTCGATCGACTGAGTTGGTGGAGAGGCGCACCCTGTGATCGGTTACAAAGCCTCCAGAAGCACTGAATGTGCATTCTGAAAGAACTCTGGATGCAGGACAAGCCAGTAGCTCAATTGCGTACTGTACAAGCTATGGCCAGTGATCCATCCTCAAGACCCAGTAAGCCAGAGGATTTTCGGTGGAAAAGGTGCCCAAGACTGATCTTGCCCCTAGGTATTCCCGCACCATGTAAAACAGACGCTGGCGATGGTTGCTGGAACCAGTCATACCTTAGGGCTGCAGACTAAAACATTGTTTGAAGCCTCAGCAACACGTTGTCCAGGACCAGGATTTTTTAACCTCCCAGTATTTGGGAACGCGTTGCACAGACCTTTCTGCAAGGCCTCCCGAAGATGTTTCATCTTCTGCTCCCTCTGTGCCGGCAAGATAAGGTCCTTACTCTTGTAACGTGGATCAAGGAGGGTTGCCAGCCAGTAATGATCCCTCTCCTTGATAGCACGAATACGAGGATACTTTTGTAGGCTTTGCAGGATCAGGGAGGTCATACAACGTAGGTTTGCTGAGGCATTCGGTGCGGAGTCCTCTGGGTCACTGAGGACGACATGATCCGCAGCCACCTCGTCCCAGCCACGTACAAGTCCATGGGATCCTTGGGACTGTAATTGATCCCTTGAAGACTGCTGCTGAAGCTGAGTGCTAGGCTCCACCTCCATGCTGACACAATCCTCCTCCTCCTCGTCCTCTTCCTGCGTGATAGGCGGGCAAGCAGGAACACTGTTTGGATACAGGGGGCCTCGAGAGGTAAGGAAGTCCTCCTCTTCCTCCCTCTGTTCTGCCTCAAGGGCCCTGTCCATTATTCCACGCAGCGTGTGCTTCAACAGGTGAATAAGAGGGACAGTCTCACTGATGCATGCACTGTCACTGCTCACCCTCCTCGTGGCCTCCTCAAATGCAGAAAGGACAGTGCATGCATCCCTGATCATGGCCCACTGGCATGATGAAAAAAAACAAGCTCCCCTGAGCCTGTCCTGCTGCAATATTGGCACAGATACTCATTGATGGCCCTCTGCTGCGTGTGCAGCCGCTGCAGCATGGCCAACGTAGAGTTCCACCTGGTGGGCATGTCACAGATTAGGCGGTTCTTGGGCAGGTTGTATTCCTTTTGGAGGTCTGCCAGCCGAGCACTGGCATTATATGACCGTCGGAAATGCACACAGACTTTCCTGGCCTGCTTCAGGACATCCTGTAAGCCCGGGTACCTGCCCAAGTACCGCTGCACCACCAAGTTAAGGACATGAGCAAAAAAGGGCACATGGGTCAGTTGTCCCTGTCGCAGGGCGGAGAGGAATTTGGTGCCATTGTCGCAAACCACCATTCCTGGTTTAAGCTGGCGTGGCGTCAACCACCTCTGAGCCTGCCCCTGCAGAGCTGACAGAACCTTTGGCACAGTGTGGCTCCTGTCCCCCAAGCACACTAGCTCAAGCACCGCATGGCATCTCTTTGACTGCCACCTGCGTAGCCCCTTGAATGCCTACGGAGCACCGCTGGTTCCGAGGACACATCAGCACAGGAAGAGGCCACAGAGGAAGAAGAAGAGGGGGTGGAGGAGAGAGGTGTGTCACAACCGGTAGTAGCATTTTGGAGGCGTGGTGGCGGAACAACCTCCAACACTACTGTACCTTGTCCTTCGTCCTTCCCAGCTGCCAGCAGAGTCACCCAATGCGCTGTGAAAGATAGGCAACGTCCCTGTCCATGCCTGCTGGACCATGAGTCAGTGGTAATATGCACCTTACCACTGACCGCCCTGTCCAGCGAGGCATGGACATTGTCTTCCACATGCTGGTAGAGAGCCAGAATCGCCTTCCGTGAGAAAAAGTGGCGTTTGGGAACTTGCCACTGAGGTACCGCACATTCCACAAACTCACGGACAGGCAGAATCTACCAACTGAAAAGGCAGCAGTTGAAGTGCTAGCAATTTAGCTAAGCTAGCATTCAACCGCTGGGCATGTGGATGGCTGGGAGAGAACTTCTTTTGGCGCTGCAGCAGCTGGGGCAGGGAAATTTGCCTGGTAAAATCTGCAATCGGTGTACCGATAGTAGATTGCCCGCAAGTACTTGGCTGTGACACACCTAATTCTACACCTTCAGTCCCATCAGTGCAGGCTTCAGAAAGGACTGAGGGTATAGTGGGGTTGGAGATCCCAGCTGATGAGGAGAAAGGGGAGGTCTGCTTTGTTCTTTGGTGTGGGTCTTTGGGGTACGCTTGCCAACGAACTGCATGGCAGGTCGACATATGTCTGGTCAAGCATGTGGTGCCCAAGCGGGTGATGTTTTGGCCACGCAAGATACGCTTGAGACATATGTTGCAAATATTAGTGGTGCGATCTGAAAAAACTCGTCTCGTCTCAAAAAAGGCCCACACCAAAGAACTTTTGGAATAACGCTGAGAGACAGCAGCACCCTGCACATGCGTAGCTCTGTGTTGTGATGCAGTCGGTGTGCTGGCCCCTGGAGATGTGCCCGTGCCTCCTCCTCTCTCCTATCAGGCACCCACGTAGAGTCAGTGACCTCATCATCCCCTCCCTCCTCATCACTGTAGAAAACCTGGCAGTATGCTGCAGCTGGGGGAACATGACTGCCAGATTGCTGTCCTTCTTGGGCACCCCTCTCTCTGGGCTCACGTTACTGCCTTCCTCTAGCTGTGTACCATCAACGGAGCCTTCAAAACGCTGTGCATCCTCATGCAGCATGTACCCAACACTGTGGTCAAACAGTTCAGGGGACTCCTCAGGAGGACATGGTGGGGCTAGGGAAGGAGTGACTGATGCCATTGAGCAGAGGGAAGAGGCCGCCTTGGCAGCTGCTTTGCCAGACAAAGTAGCCTGAGCCTGGGCATGTTGCGGCTCAACACGGCCAGCTGCCGAAAAAAGGACGAGCGTGTGCCACGGCCACGTGCTAATAAGGATGCACCGTGTCCACGACCAGCACTGTTGCCTCTAGACGCAGAGCCTGCTTGCCCTCTTTTATCGGCTCGTGACTCTCTGCCTCTCCTTGTTGTCCTTCCAGACATACTAATGGCTTGCAGAGGACACAGACAGTACACCACATGAAAGTACTTGCAGCAATATATCCTGCTGTAGTATTAATATGAGCAGATCCCTGCTTCTAGGAGTAAATATCAGAAACACCAGCTTTACGTTGGGTGCACAATGTGCAGAGGACACAGGCAGTACACACACCACGTAGCTTTAGGTGCACACTGCAGAGGACACAGGCAGTACACACCACGTAGGTTTAGGTGCACACTGCATAGGACACAGGCAGTACACACACCACAAAGCTTTAGGTAAACACTGCAGAGGACACAGGCAGTACACACCATGTAGCTTTTGGTGCACACTGCAGAGGACACAGGCAGTACACACACCACGTAGCTTTAGGTGCACACTGCATAGGACACAGGCAGTACACACACCTTGTAGCTTTAGGTGCACACTGCAGAGGACACAGGCAGTACACACCACGTAGCTTTAGGTGCACACTGCAGAGGACACGTGCAGTACATACCACATAGCTTTAGGTGCACACTGCAGAGGACACAGGCAGTACACACCACGTAGCTTTAGGTTCACACTGCAGAGAACACAGGCAGTACACACCACGTAGCTTTAGGTGCACACTGCAGAGGACACTGGCAGTACACACCACGTAGCTTTAGGTGCACACTGCAGAGGACACTGGCAGTACACACCATGTAGCTTTAGGTGCACACTGCAGAGGACATAGGCAGTACACACCACGTAGCTTTAGGTGCACACTGCAGAGGACAGAGGCAGTACACACCATGTAGCTTTAGGTGCACACTGCAGAGAACACAGGCAGTACACACACCACGTAGCTTTAGGTGCACACTGCAGAGGACACAGGCAGTACACACCACGTAGCTTTAGGTGCACACTGCAGAGGACATGTGCAGTACATACCACATAGCTTTAGGTGCACACTGCAGAGGACACAGGCAGTACACACCACGTAGCTTTAGGTGCACACTGCAGAGGACATAGGCAGTACACACCACGTAGCTTTAGGTGCACACTGCAGAGGACAGAGGCAGTACACACCACGTAGCTTTAGGTGCACACTGCAGAGGACACAGGCAGTACACACCACATAGCTTTAGATGCACACTGCAGAGGACACAGGCAGTACACCACGTGAGAATACTGCAGCTAGCACAATCACCTGCCTGCCAGAAAATTAGGAAGAGCGGATCTAGCTAAACTATACAGTGTATAAATGGGGCTGATTTACCAAGCCTTTACTCCATGACTCATGGAGTAAAAGCAGGAGTAGCAGCCGTTTTGCCATTTACTAAAGAAATACGCTGCTAGTGCAGTGTATTTCCCTAGTTACTAATGTGCTCCGTGCGCCCAGGAGAGGGTGCATTGTGCACCAGTACAGACCTGGCGCACGGCACATTAAACTGTAAATTGCGGGGGTTTGGGCGGGAGTTTATTAGGGGGGGAGGTGGGGGGATGCAGGGGAAGTGAAGTGACATGTGTTTTGAAGTGTTTGGCGGGCCGAATTGAAAGGGAAAGTGTTTTTTGAAAACAGATCCCCGTACGCTTGCACAGTGCGCCTGAACCTCGGGAGGTTCATTTGCATACTGGGCATGCGCAGAGAGAAAAGTCAGGGATTCCCGTGCGCCTTGTCAGTACGCCGTGAAAATCTTGGTAAATACCAAGCGGCGTACCCGTGAATGCGCTGCGTGACGCGGCGCACGGGAATCTCCGAGCTGTTTTCAGCCCTGAAGGGGAACTCCGCGCCAAATTTCAAACTTGAAATCGGCGCGGGTCCCCCTCCAGGGCTACATTAGGCTCTTAGGCTTGGTCCGGAACGTGAGGGGTTAAACCCGCGCCGATTCGGCGCGGGGGTCCCCCCCAGATCCAAACCAAGCCCTCATCCCAAGCATGCAGTGTGGCCCGGACAGGAATGGGGGCGGGGACGAGCGAGCGCCCCCCCCCCTCCTGAGCCGTACCAGACCGCATGCCCTCAACATGGGGGAGTGTGTGCTGTGGGGGAGGGGGGCACTGCCCCCCCACCCCACAGCACTCTTGCCCCCATGTCGATAGGGACAAGAGCCTCTTCCCGACAACCCTTGCCATTGGTTGTCGGGGTATGCGGGCGGGGCTAATCGGAATCTGCGAGCTCCCTTTAATAAGGGGGCCCCCAGATGCCGGACCCCCACCCTATGTGAATGAGTATGGGGTACATCGTACCTCTACCCATTCACATGGGGGAAATGTAAAGTAAAATAAAACACCACACACAATAAAATATTTTATTAATCAGCTCCGGAGCCCCCCCTTTCTTCTTTAGCTCTCTTAGAAGGGGGGGTTTCTTCTCTCCCGATCTTCCGCCGGGACCCTGGGCTTCGGTGATTTCTGCCGGGGGAGGGCGCCATCCCTCGGTCCTCTCCGGAGCCTTCCGCCGGATGCCCCCACCCCATTTAAGCTCTTTTTCATTAGGGAGGGGCATCCGGACTTCGGGGTCTTCTGCCGAGGGATGGCGCCTATCCCCCGGTCTTTCCGGTGCCTTCCGCCAGGGTTCCGGTCTTCCTGGTCTTCTGCCGGGGGTGCGCCAACTCCCAGGTCTTTTCTCTGCTCCCTCTTCTGCCTGGCTCCCCCGCGGAGCCAGGGCTTTCTTCCGTCTTCTTTCTTCTCTCTTCCTTCTTCTGCCTGTCTCCTCCGGGAGCACAGGGCTTGTCTGCGCTGTCCTCTCCCTTCTCTTCCATTGGATGTTGACACGACGAGGTTCCGCGCTGACATGCCGTGTCAGCGGCGGGCATGGACTTATATAGGGCAATGCCACCATGTGACCTCAACCCATGTGACATCACATTCCCTGGGCATGATGGGAATGTGATGTCACATGGGTTGAGGTCACATGGTGGCATTGCCCTATATAAGTCCATGCCCACTGCTCAGACGGCATTCCAGCGCCGGACCTCGTCGTGTCAACATCGAATGGAAGAGAAGGGAGAAGACAGCGGAGACAAGCCCTGTGCTCCGCGGAGGAGACAGGCAGAAGCGGAAGGCATCGCAGAAGCCCGGAGAGTGGCGCCCTCCGGCGGAAGACACCGTACAAGCCCGGGACCCTCCCCCAAAGGCAGGAGCCTCCCTGGTGAAGGGGGTCCCGGTGAATTACGTCGCTGAAGACGGGGGTGGGGTGCCAGTGCACCCCCCCCCGCAGAAACCGTCGTGGAAGCCCGGGACCCTCCCCCAAAGGCAGGAGCCTCCCTGGTGAAGGGGGTCCCGGTGAATTACGTCGCTGAAGACGGGGGTGGGGTGCCAGTGCACCCCCCCCGCAGAAACCGTCGTGGAAGCCCGGGACCCTCCCCCAAAGGCAGGAGCCTCCCTGGTGAAGGGGGTCCCGGTGAATTACGTCGCTGAAGACGGGGGTGGGGTGCCAGTGCACCCCCCCCGCAGAAACCGTCGTGGAAGCCCGGGACCCTCCCCCAAAGGCAGGAGCCTCCCTGGTGAAGGGGGTCCCGGTGAATTACGTCGCTGAAGACGGGGGTGGGGTGCCAGTGCACCCCCCCCGCAGAAACCGTCGTGAAAGCCCGGGACCCTCCCCCAAAGGCAGGAGCCTCCCTGGTGAAGGGGGTCCCGGTGAATTACGTCGCTGAAGACGGGGGTGGGGTGCCAGTGCACCCCCCCCCCCGCAGAAACCGTCGTGGAAGCCCGGGACCCTCCCCCAAAGGCAGGAGCCTCCCTGGTGAAGGGGGTCCCGGTGAATTACATCGCTGAAGACGGGGGTGGGGTGCCAGTGCACCCCCCCCCCGCAGAAACCGTCGTGGAAGCCCGGGACCCTCCCCCAAAGGCAGGAGCCTCACTGGTGAAGGGGGTTCCGGCAGAAGATGGCGAAGCCCGGGGCCTAATGGGGTGGTGGTGGGGGGCCCCGGCAGAAGACCCCCGGCTGACTAATAAATTAATTTATTCATGTGTGGTGTATTATTTTTTTCCATTTTTTTCCCCAGGTGAATGGGTAGGGGTACAATGTACCCCCATACTCATTCACATAGGGTGGGGGGCCGGAATCTGGGGACCCCTTTATTAAAGGGGTCTCTCAGATTCTGATAAGCCCTCCGCCCGCATACCCCGACAACCAACGGCCAGGGTTGTCGGGAAGAGGCTCTTGTCCCTATCGACATGGGGACAAGAGTGCTTTGGGTTGGGGGGGCAGTGCCCCCCTCCCCCACAGCACACACTCCCCCATGTTGAGGGCATGTGGTCTGGTATGGCTCAGGAGGGAGGGGGCGCTCGCTCGTCCCCACCCCCATTCCTGTCTGACCAGACTGCGTGCCTGGGATAATGGCTTGGTTTGGATCTTGGGGGGGACCCCACGCTATTTTTTTTGCGCGGGTTTAACCCCTTATGTTCCAGACCAAGCCTAAGAGCCTGGTATGCACCTGGAGGGAACCCACCTTATTTTTTTTCCGGGGGTCTGGAGTTCCCCTTCATGAACAGCGATCTGTCATTTACACATGTCAGTCCCCCCCCCCCTACAGTTAGAACACACCCAGGGAACATATTTAACCCCTCCCTCGCACCTAGTGTTAACCCCTTCCCTGCCAGTGGCATTTTTTGAGTAAGCAATGCATTTTTTACAGCACTGATCGCTAGAAAAATGCCAATGGTTCCAAAAAACTGTTCGATGTGTCCGCCATAATGTCGCAGTACCGATAAAAATCGCTGATCGCCCCAATAACTAGTTAAAACAACAACAAAAAAAATTTGTAGACGCTATAACTTTTGCAAAAACCAAACACTAAACGCTATTTGCGATTTTTTGGAACCAAAAAGATGTAGAATACGTATCGGCCTAAACTGAGGGTTTTTTTAGTTTTTTGAATATATATTTTTGGGGATATTTATTATAGCAAAAAGTAAAAATAATTTTTACATATGTGGGCGGGACTTACGCAAGTCCCGCCCACATATATAAACATCGTTCAAACCACACATGTGAGGTATTGACGCGTGCGTTAGAGCGAGAGCAATACTTTTACCACTAGACCTTCTTTGTAACTATAAACTGGTAACCTGGAAAAAAAAGAAAAAGGTCACCTTTGGGGATATTCACGGAATTCATTTTGGCCCCATTGCAGGAGTGTTTCCAATAGTAAAGCGTGACATGTAAGGTATCTATTTACTCAGTGTAACATCATCTTTCACATTATCCCCAAAAATTGGGCTCACTTTTGTGTTTTGTTAATTTTTAACCACTTGAGCCCGGACCATATTTCTGGTCAATGACCGGGCAAGTTTTTGTGATTCGGCGCGGCGTCGCTTTAACTGACAATTGCGCAGTCGTGCGACGTGGCTCCCAAACAAAATTGGCAACCTTTTTTTTCACACAAATAGATTATTAAATGTGCGTGTTTACTTCTGTCTTTAACACCTCCCCTTCAGGCTGGAAAGCATCAGATCAGGGGAAACCAAAAAAAAAAAGCTCTCATTCCATTGCAGCTTGGTTCCTACATGTGTGATGAACTGAGCATGCTCAAACACTTAGAAAAAAAATATCCTTTCTTTTTAAAAGGTGAAAAACACTCATTGGATGCTCATAGAGCGTGGTTTGGGTTAATTGCAGGTGTGCCCAATTACAAGCTCACCCAAACTAGAGACTGCAATTTGGTCATGTGATTTCAATTGCTTCATTACTAGCACTGTTATAAAAAGCTTGGATCGATCAGTCCTCAGCTGCCCTCAGAAGGGGCAGGCTGGCAGAAATGCTGTTGCTAAACACAAATGTGGTTTGTTGCATGGGTTTTGTTTTATTTTGCCAATGGTTTTGGTTTATTTTTAAATGATGTTCACTTTGATGTATTTGTCTATGTGGCCTTATTTTCTGAAAAATGTGTAAAGCTATGGTTAATTAGAATTTTGAAATGTATTTTTGTTTGTTTGTCTTTTTTTGCTTTCCTTGTTTTGTTGACCAATAAAAATTACTTTAAAATTGTTAAGTTTGTCTTTTGTTACTTTTTCATGCTACATATGTTGACAGCTGCAGCTGAACTAGGTTAGGGCCTAACAAATTATGTGTGATTTTTGTCTAAGCTTCTTTCCTGGTGTGTAATCATGAAATGTTTGCCATGTTTATTCTCCCTGACTTTAAAGACAAAAACTGGTAAGTATTTTATTTATTCTGCAGTGGTCCTCAGCCCTCAAGTACCCCCGACAGGACATGTTTTGGGGATTTCTCTTATCAAGAATTGCTGTCCAGACTATTTTAAAGCACATGTGCAAGATGAAGGAAAACCTGCAAACATGGCCTGTGGGGGGGGGGGTTTGCTATTGGTGGACAGGCTTGACGTGCTGATTTACAGCACTGTGCTTAAATCTAGCGCAAGGCAATCCTATTCAAATTGTGGGTGTTTGAGGGAAGCCAAGTGAGTGTTAGAACCCCTGCTTTGTGTTTTTTTATTTTTGTGTTGAGCTTTGTGTCCCTTTTCTTAAAATTGGCTTCACTTCCTGTCACACAGCTGAACAGGAAGTGAGGTTAAAACCCTACCAGTGTCATTTCTTGGGGACACCGGTCAATCTAACTAGTGTCCCCATTAAGCAAATTGCACTCCAGCACTGCTGTGTACACCCCAAATCATGGGTCTTCAAACTACGGCCCTCCAGTTGTTCAGGAACTACAATTCCCATCATGCCTAGTCATGTCTGTGAATGTCAGTGCATTACAAGGCCTCATGGGATGTGTAGTTCTACAACAGCTGGAGGGCCGTAGTTTGAGGATCCCTGCCCCAAATGATTATTTAGTTTGGGGTTTAGTAAAGGCAAAGCCACTCTGCAGTACAAGCATAGTTGCTGAAAATCAGAGAGGAAGCACTGATGGTTTTAACATCCAATCCTGTAGAAGTAAAGTTGTTTTGTTTTCTTCCTTGCTTTGCACTTGTAGGAGTGGATTTGCCTTTAGTAAATGGACCCCAAAGTCCAAGATCCCTAATAATTTGGGGTGTACACAGCAAAATGCTAGAGTGCAATTTACATAATGGGAAACTATTTAGATTGATCTCTGTGTCCCCAAGAAAATATATTAGTAAGGTTTTACCCTCACTTCCTGTTTGGCTATGTGACAGGAAGTGAATGAATTAGAAAGGGTGAAGACACCTCACAAATGTTGTCACTATCAGGGGTGCAGACATCCCCAAAAAAATGAGCAGATAATACTTATTTGCAAATTAATAATTTTTTAGTTAACATTGGGTGGGGTGCTCTAACACACACATTCCTACATATTAGCAACGCTCTATCCTGGCCTATTGGCATGGTTATATTTTCTTAGGGCTCTCAATAAAACTCTATGAAATTTGTGCTTAAACTAGAACCAGGGGCGGACTGACAACTCATGGGGCCCCTGGGCAATAGAAGATTATGGGGCCCCTGGGCTTACAGATGACCACCACGCCAGGAGGTAGTGCAGAGGCGGGCAGCTAAAATCTTGGGATATTCACATTAAAAGCATGTCATTTTCGGACATATCAGGGACAGATCTAAAAAAAACACAGATTTTTACATACTGTCCCTGGTTTTACTGAGCCTGGCAACCCGGATGGGGCCCCCTAGTGGCATGGGGCCCTCGGGCAGTGCCCGAGTGACTCAATGGTCAGTCCGCCCCTGACAAGAACTATAATCAACAAGTTTTATTTTCTTTCATTTTGGATAGAGTGAGGGAGGGTTATAGGCCCTGTCAGTTTATTTTGTATTATCTGTGTCCAATTGGGGAGATTTGCCTTCACTTCCTGCCCCATAGCCAAACAGGAAGTGAGAGAAAAACTATGCAAATTAACCACTTCCCGCCCAGCCTATGGCCGATTTACGTCCGGGAAGTGGTTACACAATCCTGACAGGACGTCCTGCAGGATTTCATGCCGCACGCGCCTGTGGGGGCACGCAGCGCGGCGATCGGTGATGCGGGGTGTCAGTCTGACACCCTGCATCTCCGATCTCGGTAAAGAGTCTCTCACGGAGACGGAGACTCTTTACCACGTGATCAGCCGTGTCCAATCACGGCTGATCACGATGTAAACAGGAAGAGCCATCGATGGCTCTTCCTCACTCGCGTCTTACAGACGCGAGTATAGGAGAGCCGATCGGCGGCTCTCCTGACAGGGGGCGTTCGCGCTGATTGTTTATCAGCGCAGCCCCCCCTCGGATCACCACACTGGACTACCAGGGATGCCCACCCTGGACCACCAGGGTGTGCAAAAACAAAAAAAATATAGAACAAAAAAACAAAAAGCATTAAAAAATAAGAAAAAAGATGCCAATCAGTGCCCACAAATGGGCACTGACTGGGAAAATCAGTGCCACCCCACAGTGCCCATCCATGCACAGTGCCCACCTGTGCCACCCATAAGTATCCATCAGTGCCACCCATAAGTGCCGCCCATAAGTATCCATCAGTGCCACCCATAAGTGCCGCCCATCTGTGCCGCTCATGAGTGCCCATCAGTGCCGCCTATGAGTGCCCATCAGTGCCGCATAGCAGCGCCGCCAATCAATGCCACCTCATCTGTGCCGTCAGTACTACCTCATCGATGTCCATCAGTGCCATCTCATCGGGGCCCATCAGTGCCGCCATATCAGTGCCCGTAATTGAAAGAGAAAAACTTATTTACAAAAAAATTAACCTAAAAAAAGAAAAAGGTTTTTTTGTTTCAAAATTTGCAGTCTTTTTTTAGTTGTTGCGCAAAAAAAAAACGCAGAGGTGATCAAATAACAACAAAAGAAAGCTCTATTTGTGGGGAAAAAAGGACGCCAATTTTGTTTGGGTACAGTGTTGTATGACCGCGCAATTGCCATTCAAAGTGCGACAGTGTTGAAAGCTGAAAATTGGCTTGGGCGGGAAGGTGCGTAAGTGCCTGGTATGGAAGTGGTTAAGGGAATCCAGTGCCCCCCCAGAACTAGTGTGTGGGTCCCCTGAAAATTACTGGGCGGGGTTATACAAAAACAGGGTGTGACCTTGACAGGAAGGGGTGGGTCATTTTTCTATTAGGAGGTGCAGATATGTAGTCAGGCCTTGGGCAGAACCAAACCTTAATATACTACTGCATATTAGGGCTTATTTAGACCGGAACCGATTTACAGCGTGTTTTTATATTGTGGGAGGAAACCCACGCAGGCACAGGGAGAACATGCAAACTCCATGCAGATGCTGTCACGGGCGGGATTCGAACCAACGACTCTTTTGCTGCTAGGTCAAAGTGCTATACACTACACCACTGTGGTGAACGAACATGATTGCAGCTGAAAGCATGAGATCTTTTTTTTTTTTTTGCAATACCATGCTTTCCAGCCTTATTGACCCCGCCTCTCTCCATAAAGAGGACCTGTCACACACTAGTCCTATTACAAGGGATGTTTACATTCCTTGTAATAGGAAGAAAACTGATCATTTTTTTTTTATTTTTTTATTTCAGTGTAAAACATTATAAAACTAAATAAAAATAAATAAGAAAACCCCAAAAAAATTTTTTAAAGCGCCCCGTCGCGACGAGCTCGCGCACAGAAGCAAACGCATACGCGAGTAGCGCCCGCATATGAAAACAGTATTCAAACCACACAAGTGAGGTATCGCCGCGATCGTTAGAGTGAGAGCAATAATTCTAGCCCTAGACCTACTCTGCAACTCAAAAAATGCAACCTGTAGAATTTTTTAAACGTCGCCTATCGAGTTTTTTAAAGGGTAAAAGTTTGACGCCATGCCACGAGCGGGCGCAATTTTTAAGCGTGACATGTTGGGTATCATTTTACTCGGCGTAACATTATCTTTCACAATATAGAAAAAAATTGGGCAAAATGTATTGTTGTCTTATTTTTTAATTCAAAAAAGTGATTTTTATCCAAAAAAAGTGCGCTTGTAAGACCGCTGCGCAAATACGGTGTGACAAAAAGTATTGCAATGACTGCCATTTTATTCCCTAGGATGTCTGCTAAAAAAAAATATATAATGTTTGGGGGTTCTGATTAATTTTCTAGCCAAAAAATTGTGATTTTCACATGAAGGAGAGAAGTGCCAGAATTAACCCGGTGGGCAAGTGGTTAAAGTACTCATGGCTATAAAGAATAGAGTCATTGCTCATTAAAAAAAAAAAAAAAAAAAGGGGGTCCCTCCAAATTTAATTACCAGGCCCTTCAGGTCTGGAATGGATATTAAGGGGAACCCCGCCGTAAAAACCCCAAAAAAAAAAGACGTGCGGTTCCCGGCAAATATCCATTCCAGACCCTTCAGGTCTGGTGTGGATTTTAAGGGGAACTCCACCCCAAATTGAAAAAAAAAATGGCGTGGAGTCCCCCTAAAAATCCACACCAGACCCTTATCCGAGCACGTTGACCTGGCCGGCCGCAGAAAAGAGGGGGGGACAGAGTGCGGCCCCCCCCCTCTCCTGAACCGCACCAGGCCACATGCCCTCAACATGGGGAGGATGTCCCCATGTTGATGGGGACAAGGGCCTCATCCCCACAACCCTTGCCCGGTGGTTGTGGGGGTATGCGGGCGGGAGGTTTATCAGAATCTGGAAGACCCCTTTAACAAAGGGGACCCCCAGATCCTGACCCCCCCCCTGTGTGAAATGGTAATGGGGTACATTGTACCTCTACCATTTCACCCCAAAAAAAATGTCAAAGTGATAAAAATGACAGTAGCCGGTTTTTGACAAATCTTTTAATAAAATCTTCTTTTCTTCTTTCCTTCGGGGTTCTTCCGCTGCTTCTTTCTTCTCGTCCACATCTTGCCCGACGTCTTCTTCTATCTTCTCCGTCCGTCCTTCCGCCTTCTGGTCCCGCATCTTGCCCGTTGTCTTCTCCGTCCGCCTCCTCGTCCGCATCTTGGGTCTTCTGCGGTCTTCTTCTCGGTCCGCCGCCTTCTCGTCCCCTGCGTTTGAATTGTAATTGGCCGCCGTTTTCCCGCTCCTGGGACCCGCCCCCCTCTGACGCCACAAGTAAACTCCTTAGAAGGTCATGTGCGTCAGAGGGGGGCGGGGTCGCAGAGCGTCACACAGCGGGGGAATTCAATTTCAATCGCGCCGCCCGGAGAAGAAGTTCCCGCCGTGTCACACTCATGTGACCCCGCCCCCCTCTGACGCACATGACCTTCTAAGGAGTTTACTTGTGGCGTCAGAGGGGGGCGGGGTCACATGAGTGTGACACGGCGTGAACTTCTTCTCCGGGCGGCGCGATTGAAATTGAATTCCCCCGCTGTGTGACGCTCTGCGACCCCGCCCCCCTCTGACGCACATGACCTTCTAAGGAGTTTACTTGTGGCGTCAGAGGGGGGCGGGTCCCAGGAGCGGGAAAACGGCGGCCAATTACAATTCAAACGCAGGGGACGAGAAGGCGGCGGACCGAGAAGAAGACCGCAGAAGACCCAAGATGCGGACGAGGAGGCGGACGGAGAAGACAACGGGCAAGATGCGGGACCAGAAGGCGGAAGGACGGACGGAGAAGATAGAAGAAGACGTCGGGCAAGATGTGGACGAGAAGAAAGAAGCAGCGGAAGAACCCCGAAGGAAAGAAGAAAAGAAGATTTTATTAAAAGATTTGTCAAAAACCGGCTACTGTCATTTTTATCACTTTGACATTTTTTTTGGGGTGAAATGGTAGAGGTACAATGTACCCCATTACCATTTCACACAGGGGGGGGGGTCAGGATCTGGGGGTCCCCTTTGTTAAAGGGGTCTTCCAGATTCTGATAAACCTCCCGCCCGCATACCCCCACAACCACCGGGCAAGGGTTGTGGGGATGAGACCCTTGTCCCCATCAACATGGGGACATCCTCCCCATGTTGAGGGCATGTGGCCTGGTGCGGTTCAGGAGAGGGGGGGGGGGCCGCACTCTGTCCCCCCCTCTTTTCTGCGGCCGGCCAGGTCAACGTGCTCGGATAAGGGTCTGGTGTGGATTTTTAGGGGGACTCCACGCCATTTTTTTTTTCAATTTGGGGTGGAGTTCCCCTTAAAATCCACACCAGACCTGAAGGGTCTGGAATGGATATTTGCCGGGAACCGCACGTCTTTTTTTTTTGGGGTTTTTACGGCGGGGTTCCCCTTAATATCCATTCCAGACCTGAAGGGCCTGGTAATTTAATTTGGGGGAACCCCTACACATTTTTTTGTTTGTTTTATGAATGAATCCCTTTAGAATTGTCAGAGCCGACAATTCATTATAGCCGCGTGTGAAATTTTAAATGACCTTTTTCCTTCAGAATGTCACTTTGTGCAGGGGGAGTTCTAAGTGCGGGAAAAATGCGCTATTTCACATGCTGACATTACACCCCCCCTAGGTACGAAATTTAAAGGAATATTTCACTTTTATTGTTTCACTTTAAGAATTATTAATTTCACTGCTCCCGAAAAAACGGCCGTTTTAAAAAATAAAAAAAGCATTGATACATGTTCCCTGGGGCAGGACTGAGGTCCCCAAACACTTTTTAGGACTAAACTTGCAGATTAGCCTTTAAAATGAACACTTTTGATTTCTCCCATAGACTTCTATAGGGAGTTCGGCGCGGCTTTACATATTAGTTTCAATGCGCCGGCTGCTACGCTGGTTCATGCGCCTGATTAAGCCTCCACCCGGAGTACTAATTAATGCATGAACCAGCGCAGCGCACATAGCTTAGTAAATCAGGTCCTATGTATACAACACCTGGGATGCATATATATATCCTCTACACACTGTAACTTTAACTGACTAGACTGCCTTCCTGCCTGCCTGCTCTATCTACCTACAAAAAATGACACTCTCTCTCTCTTTCTGTCTTCTCTCTCGTAACCACCGCAACACACTACACAAGGCCGACCAGCAGGTGGCCTTTTCTAGTGTGGGGCGTGTACTAAACCCCCTGAGGCATAATTTGCCAAAGCCACCCTGGCTTTGGCCAATTATGGCTCTCCGTTTTTTGCAAGCTGTGATTGGCCAAGCATGCGGGTCATAGTGCATACTTGGCCTATCATCAGCCAGCAATGCACTGTGATGCAGCAGTGAATTATGGGCCGTGACACGCCACTCGAATTTGGCGCGAATGGCCCATAACGTTCGTATTTCGACGACCTGTCGAACATACGATGTTCGAGTCGAACGCGAGTTCGACTCGAACACGAAGCTCATCCCTACTGGGTAACTACAGGTTAGCCTTATTATAGGCTTACCTGTAACATAAAGTGGTTCTAAATGGGTTACAACCACTTTAAACACTGTCAGGGGTGTTTACAATGATCATTTATGCAAAACCATTTATACAATAAAAAAGAGGATGTCCATAGTGCAGTATTTCAAAAACATAGATTTAATCAAAGTAGTAACTTACATAAAGATTAAGATCATTCAGCATCGATAAAATCACAGGAAACCTCTGGTCTTGGAGGTTTTTGTTTTGGGTTTAATACCGTTTTAAGTGCCTGAATTTGAACAATATCAATTGCTTTCAATCTCCTGCACAGCAGAACTGAGACGTGAAGAGGGTCAATTATCACAAGGAGGTGTGTTCTGTATTTTTACAATCCCACGATGTAGTGTGCAAAAACAGAACACAAATAAGTGAACCAAAAAAGTGCACTTAGTGTTAGTCCAAGTGCCCCACCTTAAATGACCCCCCTGAGGCGTAGGTTTCCTAATGGGAGTAAGACACACTCAGGTCCGGCTAGCCAAAAGGCCTGGTGGGCCCGCTCCTCATGGCCAGCCAAAGCCAGCCAACAAGTACTAGGTAAGGGGCTATCTGAAGAGATACCCTCCAAGACAGAGGAGAAAGGAACCTCATGGCCACACATCCTTCCCCTAGACTTCAGGGTAGATGTAAAGACCCACACCCTACATTCTCGATCTTAGCCAAAAGGTTGTGAAGCAATCAGGTGTGTTGCTGTGCACAATTGGAGGAGAGAGAATGTAGGAGTGAGCGAGGCTGGGTGGTAGGCACCCAATAGGAAAGGCACGACACACACAGGGTCAGAGGTTTTAAAGAATTATATTGTCCAGAACGTTCCAACCACACTGTAACGATGACACACACAGAGGCCTAAGAAAAGCATGAGTTCCTCTAGCCCTCTACTCTCCTGAATGGTGATAGTGGACAGCACCACCTATGTAGGGAGGTCAACCTACACCTGCCTACAAGCAGAGTGAGCGGACAGACAAACTTATCAGTCTGCTGCCTCTTTCATTGCCCAATTACAGGCTGATGGAGGAGGGCAATACCTAGTTGTATAACGTAGCATCAGAGAAAAACTCAGTCTCCAAGCTGGCTGTACTGTCTGGCAGAAATCTTAGACATGAACAGGCAAAAATCCAAAACCATAGGCAGATAAAACAACTCCCATATATGTATTTAATCCTTGTATAAAACTGTCTGTATTTTAGATTTGTATACTCTACTTTACAAATTCGGGTTTACAACCAAGGTAACAGTTCCCTAATAGTTGCCTGGCTGTCATGCTAAGCCAGATTCAGTGGCCCAGAACAAGCATGCAAATAGGGAGCTTTGTCCCTACTCTGACTTTTATTTTGTGTTCATGCTTCTTCTGGGTCAACAATTGAAACCTCATGCCGCGTACACATGATCATTTTTCAGGTTGTAGAAAACAACGTTTTTCAGCCTCTAGAAAAAACAATGTTTTTTTCAACGTTATCATTAAAACGGCCTTGCCTACACACGATAGTGAAAAAAAATGCTCTAGCAAAGCACGGTGACGTACAACACATACGACGGCACTATAAAGGGGAAGTTCCATGCGGATGGCGCCACCCTTGGGGCTGCTTTTGCTGATTTCGTGTTTGTAAAAGACGATTTGCGCTTTTCTGTCTGTTACAGCGTGATGAATGTGCTTACTCCATTACAAACGGTAGTTTTACCAGAACGAGCGCTCCCGTCTCATAACTTGCTTCTGAGCATGCGCAGGTTTTTCATGTCGTTAAAGCCCACACACAACATAGTTTAAAATGTTGTTAAAAAATAGAGCATGTTCGAAAAAAAATGTTTTTGGTTTATAGAACCCGAAAAATGCTCTGAAGCCCACACACGATCGTTTTTAATGCCATTTTTTAAAAACAACGTTTTTTACAACCCGAAAAATTATCGCGTGTACGCGGCATCAGGCTCAACGAAGCAGCTAAGAAAGGAGGAGGTCAGCAATGGCAGTTTCTGTATTTCCCTCACTTCTGGTTTCCTTTAATATTTTAAAGTCTAACAATGAAGGACATTTTATCCAAAGCGATGTCGTAACTGGCTGATGGTTCCAGACTTCCATTTCTTTGTACTCCCTAAAAGCATTTTAGAACTCATCCTTTTGTTCAACATAAAAAATATATTTTCTGTAGGTTTTGTGTGCAGCCATTTGGGAGATGAACAGATTTTATATTAATTATTTAGAAATAATTCATGAGACTGGATTTGCAATGTGGGTTGGAAAATAGCATCCTGCCGTAAGATTTTTTTTTTTTATAAAGTTAAGTTGCTGCTTTTAGCATGTGTGTGTAGAGTTTTCTTTTAAAATTGAATTCCATTCAAACAGCTTAAATCACAGACTAATAGCTGGAATCAAGTATCCCGCCGCATCTTTGCGGCGGCGTAGCGTATCGTATTTACACTACGCCGCCGTAAGTTAGCTAGGCAAGTACTGTATTCACAAAGTACTTGCCTGCTAAGTTACGGCGGCATAGCGTAAATGCGGCCGGCGTAAGCACGCCTAATTCAAATTAGGCTGAAGGGGCGTGTTTTATGTTAATGGGGGGTGACCTGATGTGATTGAAGTTTTTTTACGAACGGCGCATGCGCCGTCCGTGTACATATCCCAGTGTGCATTGCTCCAAAGTACGCCGCAAGGACGTATTGATTTCGACGTGGACGTAAATTACGTCCATCCGTATTCACGGACGACTTACACAAACAACGTAAAATTTACAAATTTCGACGTGGGAACGACGGCCATACTTAAAGCGGATCGCCCGCGGCCTAATCGAGTTTTTTTTTTATCCCCATTGATATCTCTATTAGCACTGCTGTGCTAAACTCACGATTCCGGGGTTCGTCCGTTGCTCCGCTTCTATTTCAGCCCCAAGAATAACTTATATTCTCCCTCGCGTCCCGTGGCCATTTTAGCTTTGGGCACGCGATTCCAGCAAGGAGTTACTTCCTATTTGCGGTGGATGCTGTCCCAGCATCCACCGCAAAATCTCGTTCATGCGCAGTGTCGAATGTTCCCTGGCGGCTTGAGCGTCTCTGTTGCCATCGCAACGGCAGGCGTATGAATGAAAAGTTCCCGCCCCGTTGTGATGATAACAGAGCCTCGTGGAACACAGCAACAGACTGAGAGACTCACAGCAGAGAAGACCGGACTAGCAAGGTAAGAAAATTACTGAATGATTTTATAGTATAATAAACATAATCATTGTTTCATTATAGAAATAGAATCTAACGACAGTATAAAATAGTTTTTTAATTGTTATAACTAATTACTGACTAAAAATTTTTTTTTATTCCATAAAATCATAAAAAAAAATCTAAAATTTAATACACAAATATAATGTTATATTCATATATATTTAAAAATATTTGTTAGATTTTTGATTGATGTTTGTGCTTCTTTTTTTTTAGATTATTGTAAAAACAAATATATCTATAAAATAATCATTGTACTTCTATATGCCTTCATTTTTTTTTTATTGTTATATATAATATATTAATTGCCTATAAATAAATATATTATATCATTTATGAGTATTTATGTTGGTTTATATATATATATATATATATATATATATATATATATATATATATATATATAGAGAGAGATATAGAGAGTTAGATATATAGATATATGTGTATATATATATCTATATATAGAGGGTGATAGAATGTGACAGACATTATATATATATATATATATATATATATATATATATATATATATATATATATATATATATATATATATATATATATATAATGTGTGAGAGAGAGACATTATATATATATATATATATATATATATATATATATAATGTGTGAGAGAGAGACATTATATATATATATATATATATATATATATATATATATATATATATCTCACTCCATATTGTTTATATATATATATATATATATATATATATATATATATATATATATATATATATATATATATATATATATATATATCTATATTTATTTATTGATTGATTTATGAGAAATCTTCATATACATATATATGAAATTATATATAGATATATAAACAATCATATGTGTGTATATCCATAAATATATTATTGATGATTTTATATACATATAGATATATAATAAATCATTTAGCTATAAATATATATATATATATATATATATATATATATATATATATATATATATCTATATATATCTATATATATCTCTTCAATTAGATTAAATAAAATAAAAATAGTGTGTATGTGTATATATATGTATATATATATACACACATATCTCTCTTTCTCTCTCTCTCTCCCTCTCTCTCAAAAATCTTATTTTAATTGTAAAAAAATTGGTGAAATATAGATATCTACATGAATTAATGTATGTGTATATAAAATCATTATATATATATATATATATATATATATATATATATATACACACATATACACATATATATATATATATATATATATATATATATATATATATATTTTTTTTAAATGTAAATAACACTCTACATTTTATTTCATTTTTCACTTGTATAATAGCATGAATTTGTTTTATTTGGACAGGTGAAAATGGACAGGTTTTCTTGTCTGCTTTTGTTTAAACCAGAAAGAGCACTGTCTATTATCACTGATCTTATCTACTGTCTGAGTATAGTCTTTTTTTTTCAAGCCGGTTTTATCAGGCTCTTTAGCCGTTATCAACATATGCTTGTGACTGCCTAAGCAAAAAACAGGCCACCTGTATTTATTTAAGTCTATCTTACATTGTTGGGCCAAGAGACGTCATGACTCAGACAGACACACAGTAAATAACATTAATTCAAAAGATAATCAAATCTACACTAATATAAAAAAAATCTAGGCCTGTTTAGGATAAGACAAGCCTTGTAGAGGAATTTTTTTCTAACAGACAGATCCTACACTATTTATTTCTATTTAGCCTTAAACTTCACAATAAAAAAAAAAAAATGTGTTAAGTTTTACATTATTATTGTAATTATTATAAATAGGATTAAATAAAGTATAATATTGTTCATATAGTATTTAAAACTTTATTTTTTATTTCATTAAATCTAGATAATATTCAAAAGATATAAAAATCTAATCCACCATTGAAATGGTAAGTTAAATTGTTCTAATATTTAGCTTTATATGTTGTTATATTTTTTTAAAATATACAATTATTTCTTTTCATTTTATTTTAAGGAGAGTGATCCCAGATCTCCTGCGGAAAGAGCAGCAAGCTACAGCTTATTGAGTGAAGAGGAAAGAGTAAGTTTCATTATTTAATTTTAATATAAAATTTGAATTAAAAAAAAAAAAAAAAATTATATATATCTAAAAATATTTATTTAGAGTTTCTGTGTGTATATAGAGATATACACACAAAATATATATTTATATATGTATACCTCTATTTTTTAAAAGAAATCAAAAAAATACACTGTGTATATTTGAGTGTATTTAATAAAATACTGTATTGTTATAAATACATTTTTATATATAAATACATTCAAATATATAATTACATGTGTGTGTGTGTGTATATATATGTATATGCACACACGCACACCAGAACACACATTCTAATTATTTCACTATATTAACGAGTATCTAATATTTTTTTCATTTTTTAGATTTAATCCTACATATAGATATATATATATATATAGATATATATATATATATATATATATATATATATATATATATATATATGTGTGTGTGTGAATATATATATATATATATATATATATATATATATATATATATATATATAAATTAATCTTGCTATCTAGTGAATTTTGTAAAAATGTTATAAAATCTGATATGCTGGTTTATATATTTATGTATGTTTGTGTTTGTATATGTATATATATATAGATTATATATATATATGTGTTTGTATATGTATATATATATAGATTATATATATATATATATACATATATACACACACATATATAGATATATATATATATATATATATATATATATATATATGTATATATATATATATATATATATATATGTAGTGATATAATCATTCTCTTTTTGTGTTTGTGTAGATATATAAGTTTATTTAATTACATATTAGTGTATATTTAAAATAAATATTACATAAATAAATACATATATATATATATATATATATCTATAAAAAATGAGCAGAATACACTTAAATATATATAGTGGAATTGCTAAGAGATAGGGTGTGTGTGTGTGTGTAATATATATATAATTATCAAAATATTTGTATTTTTTTTTTTGTTTTAGATTAACAAATATAAACACATACAAAATATAACTATTATGTTCTTTGTGTTGTTTTTATAATAAATATGTAAAAAAAAATATTTATTTACTTATTATTGAAACAATTCAAAGAATTTAATATTTATATTTTGTATGTGTGTTTATATTTGTTAATATAAAACAAAATAAAAAGACATATATTTTGTTAGAATATATATATAGAGATAGATATAGATATATATAATCTCACACACAGAAAACATAGATATTTATATTTTTAAATATATTTATTTAAAAAACATATAGATATACAATGTCTATATACATATAATATCTATATATATATATATATAGAACATCTAATTATATATCTATATCTATATATTTATATATATATATATATATCTATATATATCTCTATATATATATATATATATATATATATATATATATATATATATATATATATATAAATAAATTTTTTTTAGGCGCGCACACATACACACAAAAAACATTTTTATATATTTACAAACAAAGTTAATATTATTTTTTATGAATAACTTGTTATTTTATAATACCAGACAAACTATTTTTTTAAAATAGATGTGCAGACATAGATATATGTGTATGTATTCATATATGATATTTTGGATCTATATTATTTTTTGGATCTATATTATTTTTTTTCCTTTGTAGTGGAATATTCTTAGAAATCAGTTGTTAGCTAGGTATCCACCACGAGAAAATGATCCGGCATTCCCAATCAACCCGACCATTGGCTCTTCTACCAGGAGTAATTCCTCCGAATCACAAGTGACTGACAGAATCGGAACCAAAAATTGGTGTTCATGCCAGAATTGCATTGCAATGCCCACGAACGTTGAAGCCGTTTGCTGCCAAGAACTTGAGGAAGTCAAAGAATATATTCCACCAGGAAAAATTTGCATAACAGAAGTTGAAATTTTCAATACAGTGGTAGCCTCAGATAGACTAATACCAATAATAAACAATATAGTATTTTATGACGAACGACCAGAGGTAGATCCTGACAACAACAGGTAAATATAAAAAGATATATGTTGATCCTACTTACACTAATATATTTCTCCTTTTACTAATATTTTTTTATTTTGATAACATTTTTATTTTTTTATTAGGAGATTAAGAAAAATAGCATATAGGACATATATATCCTGTATCTATGGCTTCCTAGGGAAAGGTAACAGGAGGGTGATCCCGTCATGTGCAGTCAACATCATACGCCTGCTTTTTCCAGATCCCAATGGTACATATGTAGGATTTATGTATTCTGAGGACTATAATGCATCAGAGATGGCTTATCATTAATTATTTAATTTAAAATGTTAATTTTTGTTGTTGTCTTTTTTTTTTGGTTGTTTTTTCATATATTAAAGTTTTGTATGTAATTTAACATAATAAAAAGAGTTATATTTAAAATAACAATATTTTTCTGTCTTTTATTATAAATAATGCTTTAGGTAACATTTGTTTTCTACTAATATTAAAATAGATCCATAAACTTCTTTTTAAACAAAATTTTTATTGAAATGTTGACAAATTTAACAAAAAAAATTAAACATATTTACAATATATATAATAAGAAATATATCTGTTATATCAATATTAAGAGTAAAAAAAAAGGAACAGTAGAAGGCATTTATTAGTCTTTACTAGTAGGGAAACGGGACATGTGTGCTTTAACAGCTAGACTGGTTTCCGGCCTTTCTAGTGAGGCAATGTTTTGGGGCATTTCCGTTTTCCTGCTTCGCCAAGTACTTGTCAGATTTCCATTCACGATTGATATCATGTCTGCTAGTATTGCAAAAGCATGGTTATTGTTAATCTTCTCATAGACATTTCTGACAATCCATTTTTTGCGACCCCTGGGAAACTCTAAGTTTTTCCTTTCGACCCAATATTCCGCACCACTTTCATCTCGTTTTTTTGTCATGGCAGGTTTCCGTATCACATTATGATTGTGGCTCAAGGCCGCCAATTTGGTTCTTGCATCCATTGAATCTATACCGAAATGTATTCTTTTTGGACGATATTTTAAAATCATACTGTGATACGTCTCAATGACCCCTGTCTGACAAAAATACGTGAGGTGTTTCATGTCCTTATCAAGTTGTTGATTCAAAACAATTGAGGATAATCCATGATACGCAGGTGTACTTAAAGTCAACCACGGAATAGTCGGGGTTTCCACACTGAGTTCACTGTGTCGGCATTTATGCTCTACATCGTCAATTTTCCATTGGTGAACATTTGTCACATGGTGTAGTAGAGAATGCCAAAGTTCACGGAAAATATCTTCGCTCCCTTCGCATGCTCTAGAACACCAATAGAAATGATTCACTATGGGGGAAATCCACTTCAAAATTTCACGATATATTGTTTTTTTTGAAATTTTTGTCAATTTGCTTTTTATATTTTTTGCATAATGCCACATGTCAAATTGGTGTCTTATGTATGCATATTTTTCACTTAACAATTTTCGTATGCCAGTGTGCCGATCTGTTCCGATCATTTTTACATCTAATCCTTTGCCAATTATCCTATCCAAGCATTTTTGAAAGCCAAATTTCTCCATCGCAACCGATGAAGTTGTTTGTGACACCTGCACCATTTCATAATCTACAATTTTTTTGGAATCAAGATCCATGAAAGTGTATGTTGAATATTTTGCCGAAAAACCAGGGCTGTCGCATTGGCCGTCACCAATAATGCACAAGGGTTTAGAACGCAAATCTTCAGTCACTTTCTGAATTTCTGTTTGCCAGCTGTGGTCGATTGCCTTAAAAATGTATTGATTCTGTGCTCTATTAAAAGAAGATTTTCCAAAAATCTGGATTCCACAAAGGTCAAACATTTCCTTTACCTTTGTAAAATTTCCTCCACTTACAGTGATTGCACCTGCCAACAAAATATTTCCCGCGGCGTAATTTTTAATTTTAGGCTGGCTACTCCAAAGTTTGAGTCGATGATCTCCTTTACATATCGAGTAGACTACAATCATGGTACCAATTGTTTGTTTTTCCAATTTTATGATACTTTCGGTACACTCTGCACTGGGACAGCTCATTTTTAAAAGCAGTATATCAAGACTATTTTCAAAAATGATGAATTTTCTCTCCTTCACCAAATTCACATGAGCTGCAAGTACATCAACAGATTCTGGTTCATGTGGAGTTTGAGTGTCATCCACACTCTCAGCGAGACTCATGTCTTCCTTCTCTGGAGTGTCACAGTCCGATAGATGGAAACTGGGATCATTTTCGTAGGCCAATTTACGCCTTCTTATAGGCAATGGACTTTCTATGATTAAGGGTGACATTGCTCCTTGAGTGGCTGAGGAATGTGCATGAATAATTGGTGTTGATACCTCAAGTGGTGGTGGCATAACATCTTCTTCGGTAATTACATAATCGTGATCCAAATCTAAAATTTCCTGACTTGCAATTTTACAGGTGGCTTCCTCTGATAGATCGAGTGGCAAATCAAATATAGCAGTTTGTGTAGCTGCATCGACTTTTAAAGTGTTGCATTTACATGCAACTAAAATTTGAGATGTTGAAGCCTTATTCAATGTAGATTTTTTGAGTCGGTTAATTTTTTTTACCCACTTATTTTGGTCAGACAATGTCAAAGGTGTTTCCTCAAATATTGTTGGTACAGCGTCAGTTTTGAGTTTACGCCTTTTTCCTTGACCAGTAAAAGATTCATCTGTGAAGTGGCCTGAACAGAGGCGGTAAAAGTCGCTGCGCTTATCTTGAAGTATAAGAGGAATATATTCCTCTATCAATGCTTCCTGCATACCTGCATTTCCTAGCCATATCCTTATCTTCTCACTATCTTTTGGAAACGTAAGATATTTTAGGTCTGTCTGTACTTCTTTAGGACCAGTGTGATGTTTGCACACTAAGGCAAAACAGGCCGGCATTTCTAAATAATGAATGAATAAATAAAAATATTTTAATTTTATTAACGCAGTTACATATCAAAGCTACATTAAAATAAGCAACATTCTAAATTACACTACTAAGTATTAAACCCCTGATATCTCTCTCTCAATAAATATATATATATATATATATATATATATATATATATATATATATATATATATATATATATATATATATATATATACATACATACATACATACACATATATCAATTTTTATTTTTGACTTTTTTAGAAAATTATTAGTTAATAATCATTATTTTAATATAATAACATATTAAAAAAAATAAAACATAAGAAACAAAGTAAGTATATAACCAATAATTTTATTTAGATAAAAAAACAAAATAATTATTAATCTTTACAAATTAATACACATTTTATTCATTACTTAGATATGATTTAAAAAAAATAAAAAATAAAGAGAGTGTGATAGAGAAAAAATTATCAAGGACTAATGTTCATATAAGAAAAATGAATGTGTTAAAAAGGATATAATATAAAATTGAAGGGGGGGGGTGGGGTACAGATGTAATCAAAGATTTTTTAATATTAATTAATTTAGTTTTAGTTTGAATAAATTTTTATAAAAAGATGAATAGAGAGGGACATATAGAGAGACAATATAGAAGGGGGAGATAGGAGACGGTGGAGTAGGTGACAGAATAGTGTGATTAAGAAGAGAGAGAGGAGTGGGAGGAGTGAGATTGCAATAAGATGTGGATGGGTTAGAGAAGAGTGGCATCGGAAAAGGGGCATAGACAAGGGGGTGATAGGACAGGGTTGACAGAGAACGGAGGCAATAGAAGAGATGGGTGGTCAGAGAGAAGATAGCAAAAGCAGATGTGTGGGGTAAAATAGGGCTATACTAAGGGGGGAGTGGGGGTGAGCGAGAAAAGCGGTCAATAAATGGTGGCTCTTGTGGAGAAAAGATATCAATAGTAGTGAGATAGGGGGGAGAAGAGGGCAATAAGAGGGGGTTTGTGCTAGAGAAAGAGGAGGCATATAGCATAGCGATATGAGAGGGGAGAAGGGGGCGTTAGAAGGCGGGGGTTGGAGAGATGGGGGCAAGAGAAGGGGGGGGGGGTTGGTTTCTATTTGTTAAAGAAATTTTGAAATTCTAATATAGACGTGGAATATAGAATAGTAAACAGTTTGACAGAGAGAGAGGGGATAAAGGTGGACAGTGAAATATGTTGTTTGAAAATTTAAAATGAGATAGAATCTAAAATTATATAAAAGAAGAAAGATACATGTAAATATGTTAAAAAAAAACATGTTATTAATAATACAACATTAATTATTTTTTCAAAACAAGCAGAACCAATAGTAAGACAATTAATAAAATTAAGATAGTTGAAATAAAATTAATAAAATATGTGTAGTTAAAAAATAAAAAGGGGGCATAGAGAGGTGAAAGAATGTGGTTGTGGTAGAAAGAGAGATGTTAGATTAGTGTGGTGGTGTTGGTTGTTGTATATAGAGAAGTGAGAGTGGGTGTGGGGGGGGGGGGGTGGTAGTAGATAATTGAGACATTAATTGATAGAGTCATGATAGAGTGGGTGGTGGTGGATATAGACATTAGAGTGTGGGCGGTGGTTAGACAGATTAGAGAGTTGGTGGTGTATGGAGAGATGTTAGAGTGTGGTAGTGGATAGAAATAGAAATCTTAGATTTGTGGGGGAGGTTGTACATAGAGAGATGAGAGTGGGGGGGGGGTGTGAGGTACAGAGGTCAGAAAATGATGGATAGAGAGATGAGATTTGAGGCGGTGGTGGATAGAGAGATGGGAGAGTGGGTGGTTATAGAGAGAGAAGTGATGGGGGATAGAGAAATAGCATAGTGGGTTTGGGTGGCTATAGAAAAGGATAGATGAAAGAGTGGGGGGGTGGTGGTGCATAGAGAGATATTAGGTTGTGTGGGTAGTGGGGGATTCAC